>NC_059224.1:1115573-1384283 GCF_020615455.1 Coregonus clupeaformis | reverse complement strand
CCTATAATGAAAATTACAGGCCTCTCTCATCTTTTTAAGTGGGAGAACTTGCACAATTGGTGGCTGACTAAATACTTTTTTCCCCCACTGTATCTTCTAAGATAATGTCCAAGACTTATACTTTAAAGACTATATGATCAAGTAGACAGAATTATGATTACAGTTGTAAATATTACAACATCTTCTATGATTCTCAGATCCTCTTGCCGAGACTTGAAGGAGGGCAGGTGAACAGCACAATCCTTGACCTGGGAAACTACAGCACACTGATGATTGTCGTCCCTTCACCGGACGTAACACTGGTGCTAAAGATGGAGCCCTCAGAGGAAATACCATTTGTACTGTTGCTGGGGTATAAAGACTACCCAAAGGACAAGCAATATATAGCCAAGACTCAGATGCCTCACCAAGGCAATTCACAAGGTGATCAACCTCCTGAACTGACTTCTTGTTAATGGCAGAGACATATAACTATTGTGAAGCACAATGAACAACACTGAGTGTTTAGAAAGATAAATGTGTTTGTGTTGTGTTTATTTTGGGTACAGAGAGATACACCTGGGTCCTGGGTCCCAATGATTTGACAGGAAAGGTTGGGGTGCACTACCTTGTGGTGAGGCCCATTGTAGAAGCAGGGGTTAAATCTGTCAATGCCACTGTGACTGTCACCTCCATTGCTGCTCAGTGCAAATATTGGAATGAAACCAAATCCACCTGGAGTGAAGATGGCTGCAGGGTAAATGCAACAAGTACTACACAACACCTTTATAATAAAATATTGGCACATCATTGCAACCAGGCACTGCTAAAATCAAATGCATAAACTGACTGTGGTCTCCTTAGGTTGGTCCTTTAACCACGCCATTGGTCACTCAGTGCTTATGTAACCATTTGACCTTCTTCGGGAGCGCTTTCTTCGTCATGCCTAACCTTGTGGATGTGTCCCGTACTGCTGAGCTCTTCGCCACCTTCTCAGACAACCCTGTGGTGGTGTGCTTTGTTGGAGCCATCTTCGTTGCTTATCTCTTGGTGGTCGTGTGGGCACGCAAAAAGGACATCCAGGACATAGCCAAGGTCTGTCTTGAACAATCGCTGCTGCCATTTTCTAGACAATTTTTGTCCAGACTATACAGACAACTTGAGAACATGCTACTGTGTTGACCCAATCAGCAGATTTACAGTGCTTAGATTTGCCGGTTTGAGAATGTAACATCCTGTTGGTTTGCTGTTGATGCAGAGTTTTACCTTCAAATGTTACTTGTTGTAGGTGAAGGTGACAGTGCTGGAAGATAATGACCCCTTGGCTGAATACCGTTACATGCTGAATATCAGCACTGGGCATCGGCGTGGTGCGTCCACCTCCTCTCAGGTCAGTAGCAACAGTTCCCACTGCTGCAGGGTATCATATTCTGTTCTCTGATAAAACCACACTCAGTGACCCTGACCCTGACCCTGTGTTGCTGCTGCAGGTTACTGTGACTCTGCTGGGCACGGAGGGAGAGAGTGAGCCACACCACCTCACTGACCCTGACAAGCCTGTGTTTGAGAGGGGTGCAGTGGATACGTTCCTGTTGACCACACCCTTCTCCCTGGGGGAGCTGCAGAGCATCAGGCTGTGGCACGACAACTCAGGGGGGCACCCTGCCTGGTAGGAGAGTGGTTGGGGAGGATGTTTCACAGTAGTAGAGGGACAGATAGATTTGACATTCATTCAAGCTGACGTTTGAAATTGTGGATGTAGTTGACAATAACGGTTTTCATGCAGGTATATAAACAAAGTGATGGTGCAGGATCTAGAAACTGGACAGAAGCGGCACTTCCTGTGTAACTCATGGCTGGCCATAGATATGGGCGAGTGCATCCTTGATAACGTCTTCCCTGTTGCCTCGGACATAGAATTGAAGAAATTCAGGTGAGGTAAAGCATGGATCCACCTTGTTATAGCAACATATGAATCCCAGAACAATTGTCCATCATGTAACTAAATCTTCTTACACTGTATATTCTGCAGTAATCTGTTTTTCATGAAAACGGCAAAGGATTTCCGTGATGGCCACATCTGGTTTTCTGTGATCAGCCGGCCTCCAACGAGCACCTTCACATGTGTCCAGCGAGTCTCCTGCTGTTTCTCTCTGCTGCTCTGCACCATGCTGACCAGCATCATGTTCTGGGGCATCCCTACCGACCCCTCTGAGCAGACCATGGACCTGGGTATGGATGCCTGCACAGTATTGATGGCATTTGCAAATGGTAGGTTTTCAGAACAATAACTCTTTCTTCTTTTTACTCCTGTAGGTCATATCGAGTTCACATGGCAGCAGGTGATGATTGGAATTCAGAGTTCAATCATAATGTTTCCAATTAATCTCCTCATTGTGAGTATCTTCAGAAACACTCGCCCCCGAGAGACGAAGCCTGGAAAGCCCAAGGCAGAGGGGTCCAAGCAGGGGAAGACTGGCAGAGTGTCTCCCTCACAGCCCCCCTCCCCACAGAGGGAGAGAGACCTCACACCAGACACTGTCATCAAGGTAAAAGAAGTAAACAATTTCAACATAATTTATGATCAAGAGTCAGCCTGTTTGCCTCGCCACATTAGCAAAGCTGTTAATACAGTGCATTCGGAAAGTATTCAGACCCCTTCCCTTTTTCCGTATTTTGTTACGTTCTAGACATATTCTAAAATGGATTAAATAACAAAAATCCTCATCAATCTACACACAATACGCCATAATGTCAAAGCGAAAACAGGTTTTTAGAAATTGTTGGAAATGTATAAAAGATAAATAACAGAAATACCTTATTTACATAAGTATTCAGAACCTTTGCTATGAGACTCGAAATTGAGCTCAGGTTCATCCTGTTTGCATTGAGTCCACCTGTGGTAAATTCAATTCATTGGACATGATTTGGAAAGGCACACACCTGTCTATATAAAGTCCCACAGTTGACAGTGTATGTCAGAGCAGAAACCAAGCCATGAGGTCAAAGGAATTGTCCGTAGAGCTCCGAGGCAGGATTGTGTTGAGGCACAGATCTGGGGACGGGTACCAAAAAATTTCTGCAGCATTGAAGGTCCCCAAGAACACAGTGTCCTCCATCATTCTTAAATAGAAGAAGTTTGGAACCACCAAGACTCTAGAATCGGGGGAGAAGGGCCTTGGTCAGGGAGGTGACCAAGAACCCGATGGTCACTCTGACAGAGCTCCAAGTGTTCCTCTGTGGAGATGGGAGAACCTTCCAGAAGGACAACCATCTCTGCAGCACTCCACCAATCAGGCCTTTATGGTAGAGTGGCCAGACGGAAGCCACTCCTCAGTAAAAGGCACATGAGAGCCCGCTTGGAGTTTGCCAAAAGCCACTAAAGGACTCTCAGACCATGAGAAACAAGATTCTCTGGTCTGATGAAACCAAGATTGAACTTTTTGCCTGAATGCCAGGTACCTGGCACCATACCTACGGTGAAGCATGGTGGTGGCAGAATCATGCTGTGGGGGTGTTTTTCAGAGACAGGGACTGGGAAACTAGTCAGGATCGAGGGAAAGATGAACGGAGCAAAGTACAGAGAGATCCTTGATGAAAACCTGCTCCAGAGCGCTCAAGACCTCAGACTGGAGTGAAGGTTCACCTTCCAACAGGACAACGACCCTAAGCACACAGCCAAGACAACGCAGGAGTGGCTTTGGGATAAGTCTCTGAATGTCCTTGAGTGGCCCAGCCAGAGACCGGACTTGAACCCGATCGAACATCTCTAGACAGACCTGAAAATAGCTGTGCAGCGACGCTACCCATCCAACCTGACAGAGCTTGAGAGGATCTGCAGAGAAGAATGGGAGAAACTCCCCAAATACAGGTGTGCCAAGCTTGTAGCATCATACCCAAAAATACTCTAGGCTGTAATCGCTGCCAAAGATGCTTCAATAAGGCTGTAAAGTAACAAAATGTAGAAAAAGTCAAGGGGTCTTTCTGAATGCATTGTATATACGTTATTCTCTCAGGACATAAAGAAGCTTGCTCAGTCACTCTCCAAGGCTATGAAGAGCCCCATTCCACGCCTGGAGTTAGAGATGAAGCCTGGACAACAGACTGATATCAACACTCTGCTCTCTCTGGTGGAGGACATCATCCGGAAGCAGAACCGAGCCGGTGGGGAGTTCTACACTGATGCCTCCAAGAAAGAGGGGGCGCTCATTCTCTCACTAGGAGTAGCTAATCTGCAAGGTACAGCCCGGGGGTTGTCTGCATTGCACTGCTGGTTGATCTGATAACATGTTCTGGTAGCATGTCCAGAGATGCAATATTTACAGTATATAGTGGCCAAAGTTTAATCAATCAATCAAATCGTATTTATAAAGCCCTTTTACATCAGCAGATGTCACAAAGTGCTATACAGAAACCAGGCCTAAAACCCCAAACAGCAAGCAATGCAGATGTAGAAGCATGGTGGCTAGGAAAAACTCCCTAGAAAGGCAGAAACCTAGGAAGAAACCTAGAGAGGAACCAGGCTCTGAGGGGTGGCCAGTCCCCTTCTGGCTGTGCCGGGTGGAGATTATAACAGTACATGGCCATTAAGGCCAGATTTTTCTCCAAGACGTTCAAATGTTCATAGATGACCAGCAGGGTCAAATAATAATCACAGTGGTTGTAGAGGTTGCAACAGGTCAGTACATCAGGAGTAAATGTCACTTGGCTTTTCATAGCCGGGCATTTAGAGGTTGAAATAGCAGGTGCGGTAGAGAGAAAGAGCTGAAAACAGCAGGTCTGGGACAAGGTAGCACGTCCGGTGAACAGGTCAGGGTTCCTTAGCCGCAGGCAGAAGAGTGGAAACTGGAGTAGCAGCACGACCAGGTGGACTGGGGACAGCAGGGAGTCATCAGGCCAGGTAGTCCTGAGGCATGGTCCTAGGCCTCAGGTCCTCCGGGATGTCAGTCAGCCAAAGGATAATCATATGATATATGGCTTAAACCGAAACTCAGAATTTATAACCAGATTAAAAACAGCTAGGATCCAGAACCCTCTGTCACCTTACAAGAAACCAATTGCCTCTGGCAATTAAGGTAAGTAGCTTAGTGGGTAAGAGCGTTGTGCCAGTAACCGAAAGGTCGCTGGTTCTAATCCCCGAGCTGACTAGGTGGAAAAACCTGTCGATGTGCCCTTGAGCAAGGCACTTAACCCTAATTGCTCCTGTAAGTCGCTCTGGATAAGAGCGTCTGCTAAATGACAAAAAAATAAAAAAGGTTTAACGCAATAATTGAAGAAGAGCAGCTAGGGGACGATTTAGGGGAGGTTGAGAATTAACTGTACTTTACATTTTGATTTACATGATATTAAGAGTAACCTTGTTTGATAAAATTCAACAACTGAAACCAGAAATATTATTGGTTAGATACGAAGAGAAACTGGAATGGTAATTTAGAAAAGAAGTGTTCCTGGTTACAAATGTTGTTTCCAAAGCATGGAAGATACATCAAGATAAGCTACACTCAGTATACACAACATTAAGAACCCCTGATCTTTCCAGGACATAGACTGACTAAGTGAATCCAGGTGAATGCTATGATCCCTTATTGATGTCACTTGTTAAATCCACCTCAATCAGTGTAGATGAAGGAGAGGAGACAGGTTAAATACGGATTTGTAAGCCTTGAGACAATTGAGACATGGCTTGTGTATGTGTGCCATTCAGAGGGTGAATGGGCAAGACAAAATATTTAAGTGCCTTTGAACGGGGTATGGTAGTAGGTCCCAGGTGCACCGGTTTGAGTGTATCAAGAACTGCAATGCTGCTGGGTTTTTCACGCGCAACAGTTTCCCGTGTGTATCAAGAATGGTCCACCACCCAAAGGACATCCAACCAACTTGACACAACTGTCAACATGTGCTAGCATCCCTGTGGAATGCTTAACAAACCTTGTACAGTCCATGCCCAAACGAATTGAGGCTGTTCTGAGGGCAAAAGGGGGTGCAACTCAATATTAGGAAGGTGTTCCTAATGTTTTGTTCCTAATGTTTTGTACATTGTTTTTGTCAAAATTGTTCAAGCTCAGTAAATTTGGTTGGGAATAATTTATGGACAACAATATTCAAAAGCTAATTTAAGTCAGGACTGAGACTGGACCACTCAGGAACACTCAATACCTATTGGAAAGCCAATCCGGTGTGTCTTTGGCAATACCCATAACATGATGCTGCCACCACAATACTTGAAAATACAGAGGATCAACAACATTGCATTCACTCCACATCACTGGCCTGTATGACAAAGTGAAAAGAAGGAACCCTGCGTAAAAACATCCACTCCAAATCATCCATTCTGTTTGCAACAAGGCAGTTAAGTAATACTGCAAGACAACACGGCAAAGATATGAACCTTTAAAAATGACATGTTTTGGTCAAATACAACACAGAGTGAAGCCCTCTGTAATTTCAAGTATTGTGGTGGCAGCATCATGTTATGGGTATGCTTGTCACCGGCAGGGAATGGGGAGTTTGTCAGGATCAAAATAAATATGAAAGGAGCAGTTTAATTTTGACTGGGGAGTTTGTATGCATGCATATATATCATTATTTTCTTTGCTACTGCAGATACAGTGTCTTACAAGCCCATGTGGGCTGGGCATCTTGAAAATGCAAGACACTTTCATAATGAAATAAATCAAATCAATCAATGCTGTGTTTTCAGAGACCAGCCTGTGTGGGAGCCCTGAGAAGACTGGGGATGGGAGCCAGAAAAGGAGCAACAACAGCCAGTATCTGTACAGGCAGCTACGTCATGTAGAGAAGGAGCTGAGCCTACTGGGACCCTCTCGCTTCCCCAACCCAGACAGCTACTGCCGGGCAGTGCAGCAGGTCCAGGGCATGAAGGGACTGCTAGAGTCTTCCAGCCTTGGAGGGGACCAGCTGGCTCGAAGCCCCAGCCCAGCAGAGAGCAGTGAGGGAGACAGCAGCAGTAAGAAGCAGGGCGGGCTTCCCTGGTGGTTTGTGTTTATTGGCTGGATACTGGTGTTAGCCACCAGCGGAGTATCAGGATACTTCACCATGATGTATGGGCTGACCTATGGGAAGGACCGCTCTATAAGCTGGCTCATCTCCATGGTTGTGTCTTTCTTTGAGAGCCTCTTCATCACTCAGCCGCTGAAGGTGAGACCTACAGTACAATACATACTGTACAATGTAAAATGTCCTGCATCATGTATCTGAAATCTGGGTATTACTTTGTGGATTTCCTATCACAGGTGCTAGGTTTTGCAGCCTTCTTTGCTCTCGTTCTGAAGAAAGTTGATCAGGAGGAGTATGGGGATCCAAAGTTTGAGGGGGAGCTCCGAAACCCAGGTGCTTTATCTTAAAGCTAATTTCCCATATTTCAGGCATAACGGCATATCCTTTCTGCTTTCCTTATTCGTTATGGATATTCTGTTTACTTGTATATGAGCAAGCTAAGACTAGATACCTTTTACAACCATCTTGTCCACAGATGACCCTGATGCAGTGCGGGCTGTCAGGAGGGATAGCACATGCAGCTTCTACCAGCCCCCTCCTCCCACAGACATCGACAGGATGAGGAACAACATGATCAAGGAGCAGAAGGTCTTCGCCCTCATCAAAGAGATTCTCAGTAAGATGAACCGCTTTTTCATTCACTGCACTGTCATTCACCGCACCTATTGGTTAACACACATGCTTAAGGCCTATGATTCTTTTGCAGCCTACATGGGGTTCATGTGGATGTTGCTCCTGGTGGCGTATGGTCAGAGGGACCCTAACGCTTACTTCCTGACTCAGCACATTCGGCAGAGCTTCAGCCAAGGGATCTCAGACAGCATGAGCCACGGAAATGTGTTCACCTGGGCAAATACCTCTCTTCTCAGCAACCTCTTCGGAGAGAACCCAGGTAGCATTCTCAAAAGAGGAGGTTTATTTCATAGAGAACGTTAATTTCTAGAAGGTTAAAGAGAAATTGTATAGATGAAAGCGTGCTAGCGTTTTGTCTTTTAGTTATTCTTTGCCTTAACATTTTCTGCATGCTGTGTTATAGGTTTCATCACAGATGGGAACTCCAAACTGGTTGGTAATGCCCGTCTTCGCCAGGTGAGGGTGCAGAAGAACTCCTGCCGCATCGCCCGCTCCATGCGCCAGTCTGTTCCTGACTGTCATGCTCCATACTCATGGGAGGTGGAGGACATGGGCTCCTATGGGCCAGGCTGGAACCGCTCGGGGAGTGAAAACACCTCAAAGACCCTCCGCAGCCCCTGGCAATACCAAACCCAGGCCCGACTCAGAGCCCAACCTATCTGGGGTAGTGTGGTTCTCTACCGGGGAGGGGGGTTTGTGGTGGACCTGGGCCCTGACTCACAGAACGCTAGCAGGTAAATTAACATTGACCAAATGTTTAAAAATTATCAGAGTTATCAAACCATATTTGTGGTAGAGAAATATGTTATTTTATTCATGCATGTCTTCTGTCCCTGCAGTACCCTTCAGTATCTGTTTGACAACACCTGGCTTGATATGTTCACCCGGGCAGTCTTTGTAGAGTTCACCGTGTACAATGCCAATGTCAACCTCTTCTGCATTGTCACACTCATGCTGGAGACCACAGCTGTAGGTGAGACAGTTGTTATATCACTCCATGAATACAGCACAAAGTAAGTATTTAAAGGCACCCAAAGCTCAGATTGTCAGCACCTGTCTTATTCTCTCAGGAGCGTTCCAGTTTCGCAGTGAGCTGCAGAGTGTCCGACTGTACCAGTCCACCGGTGGACTCCACATCTTTGTCATGGCCTCTGAGGTCATCTATTTCCTCTTTATCCTCTACTACATGTTTGTTCAGGTAAGCTGTAATTTAAATACCTTTCTTATGTGTAAAGAGTATAAAATCAGTGCCACAATGGTCTAGTGCCATTGTTCTGGAATTCCTCCTCAGTCTAACTATTCTCATCTCCTCACAGGGAAAGCTGATGAAGCAGCAGAAGTGGGCTTACTTCAAGACAAAGTGGAACCTGCTGGAGCTTGCCATCATCCTCCTGAGCTGGAGCGCATTGTCTGTCTTCATCAAGAGGACCCTGTTAGGGAACCGGGACATGGAGTACTACCACAACCATAAAGACCAGTGAGTTCACACTGGGTTGGGGTATCATGGGTTTCTGCTTTACTTTCGCTAGTCTTTTATCCCTATTGTTGGTCAGTTGCTTCTGTGTGATGTTAAACTTCTCCGCTCTCTGTCCAGGTTTGCCAGTTTCCATGAAACAGCCATAGCAGATGCAGTGCTGGGGTATCTGATCGCATTCCTGGTGCTACTGGCTACAGTCAAACTGTGGCATCTGCTGAGGCTCAACCCCAAGCTACACATGATCACAGCCACACTGCAACGGGCCTGGACAGACATATCAGGCTTCCTCGTGGTCATCACCATTATGTTCCTGGCCTATTCTATTGCTGTAAGGGTCTTTCTGAAACACCTAGCCTATAAGTTGTCCATGGTGCTGTCATTCTCCAACTTCATCCTCATTCTCTTCTTATGTGATGTTGTGCTTGTGTATGATGGGTGTCCCCTTGACTTGCAGTGTGAGTGACTAAACTGTGATCATTCTCCGTCTGCAGTCTAATCTGATGTATGGCTGGAAGCTGTACTCATATAGGACTCTCCTGGATTCTGCTCTAGCCATGGTCAGCTTGCAACTGGGCATCTTCAACTATGACGAGGTTAGTAGAGGACAGCTCTACTAGACTGATTACTGCTGTAGTCATGATGGTAGCGTTGTGATTAAATTCTGTAACTTCTCCTTCTAATCCAGGTTCTTGATTACAACCCGGTGCTTGGTGCGTTCCTCATCGGCTCCTGCATTATATTCATGACCTTTGTGGTTCTGAACCTGTTCATCTCTGTCATCCTGGTGGCGTTCACTCAAGAGCAAATGCATCACAAGGTACTGTGCATCAATCTTACACTATGTAAAATTAACCTTGTTCTGGTCATATTAGGTCTTATTTGAACATCAATATATCAGAATCAACCGGGACCAATACCTTAATACATTTCGACTGAGGCGGTCACTTGACTATCCATTCTGAGCTGTCTGTTCACTGTTCCACAGCCCTCAGAGGAGGAGGAGATAGTGGATCTGATGCTGATGAAGCTCTGCAACTTGTTTGGAATCAAAATTAAGAAGAAGGAAGACAGTGACAGCCCCAAGGAGAATGGCATGACTGCCTCAGCAACTAACAAAGGATTCTTCACTATATCCTCATAGATGATTACTTCTAAGTACTGGTGTACCACTCTGTATGTATTCATAGGGAGCTGTCATTTTCTGTTCTGTTGCTTCATAGGAGCGGTGATGCATTTTGTTGACTTGTTGCCTCTAGCCGTTTAATTATCTAATATATCATGCATGAATGAGGCTATTTGTGCCGTTTTGTGATCTAATGCAAAGCTTTAAAAATATGTTAAGAGGAAATAACAGCTCCTTCTTTTCCCTCACACTTTTCTGTCACAAATACACACATGTATGGTTACTATGGTAATGTGAGGAGTAGACAACACTGAGGAGTAGAGCAGGATAAAAATATAATTCAAATGTTGTTGTATTCATGTTTGTTGTGAAATTAATAGCAAACTAGTATTTTGTCAACATTAACCAAATGAGCTACATAAGAATGAAAAATGATTAGACTTATGTGGAGTAGATAACCAAATAGCCAATTCCCTTCACTCTTTTAATACATAAAGAAAATGCGAGGGTCTTCTTCATAAAAAAAAAAAGATAAATAGTGTCCGACAGGTGGGAAGAACAAAAACAAACAGTCAGTCCGTAGTCAGAAATCAGCATTGCTTCCTCATTTTTTCTCCTTCTTATCTTTCTTAGTGTCTCCCTTCTCTTTTTCCTTGTCCTCTTTCTTCTCTTTCTTGCTGTCATCTTTTTCCTGGCCTTCCTTCTTCTCTGCATCTCGGTTGGCGATCTTGTTGTTGATGAGGTTGTGAAGAGCAACCACGGAGCGAATGAGTGAAGCCAGGTAAACCACCAGCATCTGGTCATTGGTCTTGAGGTAAAATGCCTTGATGAACTCTTGAAGGTTGACGTCAGGCAGCAGGTTGAAGACGTCCTGCAGCTGGTAGATGATCTGGTGGTTGATGGGCAGCTTACCTGTGGCAACTTTCTCCAAATACCCTTTGATATCCACTAACTTGCAGTTGAGGCCCTTTAGGCCGTGCACCTGGTTGGTGATGCGTTGAGACAGGGTGCCAACTGTTGTGTCCTTGATGTCTCTGGATAGAGATACAAAACATTTTATTTCAGCGACTTGCATGTTTTAAGTCAACCGGTTTCCCTTTTTGGTGGCAAAACTGGCCTTACATTTTTATGGTAAGAATCAGACCTGGGTCCAAATACTAGTTAAAATTGTTCAATTACTTTCACATACACTACCAGTCAAAAGTTTGGACACACCTACTCATTCAAGGGTTTTTCTTTATTTTTTACATCGTAGAATACAGTGAGGAAAAACTAAGAAATAACACATTGGAATCATGTATTAACCAAAAATGTGTTAAACATGCTTCCCATGTAACTGAGATTCTTCAAATAGCCACCCTTTGCCTTGGATGACAGCTTTACACACACTAGGCATTCTCTCCACCAGCTTGGCTGAGGTAGTCACCTGGAATGCATTTCAATCTTAACAGGTGTGCCTTCTTAAAAGTTCATTTGTGGAATTTATTTCCATCACGTTTGAGCCAATCTGTTGTGTTGTGACAAGGTAGGGGTACTGAAGATAATGCCCTATTTGGTAAAATACCAAGTCCACATTCAAGAACAACTCAATTAAGCAAGAGAAACGACAGTCCATCATTACTTTAAGACATGAAGGTCAGTCAATACGGAACATTTCAAGAACTTTTAAAGTTTCTTCAAGTGCAGTCCCAAAAACCATTAAGCGCTATGATGAAACTGGCTCTCATGAGGACTGCCACAGGAATGGAATACCCAGAGTTACCTCTGCTGCAGAGGATAAGTTCATTCGAGTTACCAGCCTCAGAAATTGCAGCCCAAATAAATGCTTCACAGAGTTCAAGTAACAGACACATCTCAACATCAACTTCAGAGGAGACTGTGTGAATCAGGCCTTCATGGTCAAATTGCTGAAAAGAAACCACTACTAAAGGACACCAATAAGAAGAAGAGACTTGCTTGGGCCAAGAAACACGAGCAAGGGACATTAGACCAGTGGAAACGTGTCCTTTGGTCTGGAGTCCAAATTTGAGATATTTGGCTCCAACCGCCGTGTCTTTGTGAGACGGTGCGGGTGAACGGATGTTCTCTGCATGTGTAGTTCCCACCGTAAAGCATGGAGGAGGTGGTGTTATGGTGTGGGGGTGCTTTGCTGGTGACACTGTCTGTGATTTACTTAGAATTCAAGGCACAGTTAACCAGCATGGCTACCACAGCCTTCTGCAGCGATACGCCATCACATCTGATTTGGGCTTAGTGGGACTATCATTTGTTTTTCAACAGGACAATGACCCAACACACCTCCAGGCTGTGTAAGTGCTATTTTACCAAGAAGGAGGGTGATGGAGCGCTGCATCAGATGACCTGGCCTCCACAATCCTCCGACCTCAACCCAATTGAGATGGTTTAGGATGAGTCGGACCGCAGAGTGAAGTGCTCAGCATGTGGGAACTCCTTCAAGACTGTTGGAAAAGCATTCCAGATGAAGCTGGTTGAGATAATGCCAATAGTGTGCAAAGCTGTCATCAAGGCAAAGGGTGGCTATTTGAAGAATCTCAAAAATAAAATATATTTTGATTTGTTTAACACTTTTTTTGGTTACTACATGATTCCATATGTGTTATTTCATAGTTTTGATGTCTTCACTATTATTCTACAATGTAAAAATAAATAAAAACCCTTGAATGAGTAGGTGTCCTAACTTTTGACTGGTACTGTACATTTAAAGTACGTATTCAGAAACATTTCATTTGAAAAGTAGTTGAATATTTTAGTGTACACTGAACAAAAATATAACCGCAACATGTAAAGTGTTGCTCCCATGTTTCATGAGCTGAAATAAAATATCCCAGAAATGTTCCATACGCACAAAGTTTTTTCTTTCAAATGTAGGGCACTAATTTGTTTACATCCCTCTTTGTGAGCATTTATCCTTTGTGTCATTACACAGGTGCCACTTTTGCTGGGGACAATAAAAGGCCACTTTAAAATGTGCAGTTTTATCACACAACACAATGCCACAGATGTCTCAAGTTGAGGGAGCGTGCAATTGGCATGCTGACTGCAGGGATGTTCACCAGAGCTGTTGCCAGAGAATTTAATGTTCATTTCTCTACCATAAGCCGCCTCCAACGTCCAACCGGCCTCACAACCGCAGACCACATGTATGGCGTCGTGTGGGCGAGCGGTTTGCTGATGTCAACATTGGGAACAGAGTGCCCTATGGTGGTGGTGGTATGGTATGGGCAGGCATAAGCTACGAAAAATTTTATCGCTGGCAATTTGAATGCACAGAGAAACCGTGTCGAGATCCTGAGGCCCATTGTCGTGCCATTCATCCACCGCCATTTTCAGCATGATAATGCACGGCCCCATGTCTCAAGAATCTGTACAGAATTCCTGGAAGCTGAAAATGTCCCAGTTCTTCCATGGCCTGCATACTCACCAGACATGTCACCCATTGAGCATGTTTGGGATGCTCTGGATCGACATGTACAACAGCGTGTTCCAGTTCCCGCCAATATCTAGCAACTTCGCTGGAGGAGTGGGAAAACATTCTACAGGCCACAATCAACAGCCTGATAAACTCTATGCGAAGGAGATGTGTCGCGCTGCATGAGGCAAATGGTGGTCACACCAGATACTGACTGGTTTTCTGATCAACACCCCTACTTTTTATTTTTTTAAGATATCTGTGACCAACAGATGCATATCTGTATTCCCAGTCATGTGAAATCCATAGATTAGGGCCTAATTTATTTATTTAAATTGACTGATTTCCTTATATGAACTGTAACTCAGTAAAATCTTTGAAATTGTTGCATGTTGCGTTTATATTTTTGTTCAGTATATTTAGAAATACACTTGGAAAGCATTTGAAAATACTAAAATACACTGACTCAAATACACACCCATGCACTTAACTCTGGTATTTGAACATAGTATTTGAAATAGGTATTTGAAAATGGTCTCAAACACAATTTGCTAGACTATTTCGTTTTTTACAAATAACCATTCAAATACTCTAATAAAAGTACTTGTATTTGAACCCAGGTCTGGTATGAAAAAATTATGAGCAATAATACAAGGAACAAGTACATACACATTGACCACATGCTTGGGTCCAGTCTTACCGGAGTAAATGCTCCACGCCCACTTCCTCTGCTTCTTCAGCGCCAATCTCACTGGTGACATGTTCAAATGTCTTGGATGTGGGAGTGCCATCCTAAAAACAAAAGGAATGTTCCAACCATTAGACCTTCTTCTCAAGCGAGTTTATCAGTTTTCCTCAACATTAAAGCTCAAAAAGGCATCCGTTGCTCCACAACATAACAAACTGATTTTTACAGTGACATTCTTTCTAATCCTACAATTTTTAGATTTTACTTAGTGGTAGATGTAAGACTGACATGCAGCATAAACCTTTGTTGCAGAGGTAATAGTAGAGAATTGTAATTCCACTATTACATTCTTTCAATAATTCCACTGATAAAAACGTACATCATGCACTTCCTCCACAGATATGTAGGCCTCTGTTGGTAGACCCAGGTCTTTCGGTTTCACATCAATGATGACTAAAACCTAAAACGACCAAAAAATCCAATTAAAATCTTTGTACCATAGTATATTTATTATTATATTTACTACAGTGACATCAGTAGTAATTGGCTAATTGCTAAGTAAAAAATTACATCAACGTTTTGTATTAAATTCAACTAAAATGTTGTACTTATACTTACAGAATTGGTACAATATTGCTTCACGAGTTCATTGATGGCAATGTCATTCTTGTGCAGTTTGGGGCCTGTGTGATACCAACCAACTATTCTTTCTCTTGCTGAAACACAATGGGGATACATGTTCAAGTTCAATCACATTGTAGAGTAAAATCTAGTGTTATTAAAATGCATACTAATTTACAAAGAACTCCATTCTTACCATTGACTTTCTTGAACATGTTATACATGTTCTCCAAATAGTCATGGTCCAGGAACCACACAGAATCATCCTTGTCATCCTCGTCAAAGGGCACTGTAAGAAGAGCAGGGGGGAGATCAGCCATATCAACAAGAAACCAGAGTGTTATCAAAGAATGGACCGTGGTTATAGAAAGAGGTAACGTTAGGAAACTCACCTGCAAAGCTGTTGGACACATCAAGAACCTTCTTATGCCATGAGCCGAGTAGTACACCCACAACCCTCTTCTGACTTCCAACTTTACCGATTCTGATCAAATTCAGAATGAGAATAGGCTGTTAGCTACAGACATGGGGTTTCTGAACTGTCTTTGCTACAGACATGTGACAGTGACATCCCTGACTAGAGAGCGGATGGCGCTAACGCGTTACAAGCTGGTTAACATTATCTAGCTACAATAGCTAATAAAGTGCATAAAACGATGCACTAATCGTAGAGGAAACCTGCAATTTGTGTAATATGAGAACATGTTGTGTATCTAGCTAGCTACTAGCTATACTGGATAGCAGGTGAATCAGAGCCTTCTGAGGTGAATCAGCTATCTAGCTACACAGTAGCTAGTTAGATAACGTTAGCTTGCTTGCTCTAACGTTAACTTACTGTCGCTAGCTAGTCGCTAACGTTAGTTAGCTATCTAAACTGTACTGTTATTTGGGAAACAACAATGAGTCCACATTTTTTAACAATCATCAACAACTGTCGAGCTCATTCGAATCCTTTACCTGTTAAAATGATCCACCACACTCAGGAGCACCAAGGGATGGACAATAACTTTTTCAACAGCTAACTCCGGCATGTTTATGTGTGAATTGAATTAAATATTAAATATTTTCGCCATAGAGCACAACAACCACAACCACTGTCAGTGCTCCACGATCCCTTCTTCTTCAGTGGGGTTTATCAGCGGTTGGCATCCAACGTTATGGTGCATTACCGCCACCTACTGTACTGGAGTGTAGGCCAGAGACAGGGAGAAACGAAATCCTACCTGCCAGCCCCGTTGCTCTTAAACAAGTTAACAAAATATGTGAGACTATATCTAATGACGTTCTACTCAATATACTCTTTAAACTAATTTTCTGTATCCCCTTCTCCCTCATACTAGATCTCATCCTCTCTCTTTCCCTCTGATACTGCCCACACTGTAGCAATACATGCTCCACTGTCTCTGTTTCCTGACAATAATCACACTTTCCTGTTGGATGCTTTCCTATCACATTTAATGTCTTATTCAACTGGCTGTGTCCCACCCTTAATCGACTTTCCTCTGTACTTGAAATACATGCCTTTCCTTATTATCTCTATTCCACTGCTCCTACCATCTCTGCACCAACACTTTATATACCTTTGCCTTGCTCATTGAAACTTCAACAACAGCATCCCCACTACTAAGTGCTTGTTTAGCCTGTTCATCTACTGCCTCGCTCCCCTCCACCCCCACATGGGCTGGGACACAAGTAAATCTTATCTGAATACCCATCTGTTTAATCCTGCCATGGGTTTGTAGCACCTCTTAAAGCAGGTATTGTCTGCTACGTGAGCAAAAGGACTGGAGACTCAACAACACTGCACATGAATCAGAGCAAATAACTACCCTGTCTTGTTTGACTTCCTCCACCCCCACTGCAAGACCAACAGTTTGGCCATCAGCTCCGCCGTATATACAGCCAGCTGATCTGTAATACGTTTCCTGACTTCCATCCCACAACTCCACAATCCCACAATCCTTTGCTTAGGGTCTTGTGACCAAAGAGCCAAAGTGGATCGATTTGTCAAACTGCGCAAAAAAATGCTCCGTTTGGATTGTAACGTGCATTTTGCATTCATTTGAGTATCCTTTCAACAAAAAAATGTCGGTGTGGGAAATATCATAAATGCATTTGGCAAGCTATTTTTTTTTTACCCAAACGAGTCGAGAACATACTTTGTGTAGATTCATTGCGAAGTTCCAGTTCAAGCTTTTTTTGTATGGATTCCTCCATGGGTTGGGTTGTCCCTGGTTTCAACACTAGAGGGCTGGAAATGCATAAATAAGCTCTTAGAGTTGGGGCTTCACTTTATAGTGAACTCTCTTCTTGCATTTCTTCAGAGTTAATAATAATCGGCCCTTGGTAACTTCATTACCCTCATGCTCATCCAAGGTTAGTAGTAGTTGCCACATGCTGTGTGGATGCAGGCCTCACCCTGGGTGTGTTATCTAAGGTACATAATATTTACAATTCTGGTTGTATGGTGTTTTCTACTAAGGTTGATGAGGCTTCTTGTGATGGAGGAGTTAGGGTAGTGCCTTTATAAACTAATAATGAGCAGTTTATAAACTACTTATAACCCTCTTTATAAATCCTTAGGTTGTTAGGTTGTTACAAGCTGGGCAGGGAGCTATTCTATCGCTGGCCTACTGTATTGTCTATTTTACTTCAAATGTAGCCTACTGGTCAAACTATTTTTTTGATTAACCGTTTTCTTGTGTCCACCATAGGTGACAAATTAAGATGTCACCACTGAACAGAAAGTATTGGGAAGGGTGGTCAGAGAGGCCTAGTTATCAACAGAATCAGAGGGACAATAAAGGCATAAAATCCCAAGGACAGGGTCATAAACACTAAGGCTGCAGGTCGTTTGAAGTTTCTTTTTCAGTGCTCCTTTCTTTTTATAGAAAGAGTAATGAACTTGTGAATTTGAAACAACTGACGAAACATTTGCTGTTTATTAACTCAATGCACTGAGAAAGTAATGATCAAACGCAGATTTAGACCATGGCATGTGAATGGCTATTTTAGGAGGTATGTGGTGAGTGCAGTGGTGAGATTAGGTATATGATTAGGTCTCTGCATTGTTGGGAATGGGCTCATAAGTAAGCATTTCACGGTGAAGTCTACACCTGTTGTATTTGGCAATACAATTTGATTTGATTGATTTGATGTCCAATGATGTTGGGATTTGTACTGTGCCATTCTCCAATCATCACTATAATGTCTATCTTCAAACCTGCAGGCTTTCTAAAGGGTTCATATGACATGAATAACAAAATCGTCTCACATACCTCACAACATCTACAGCACAGTGCAGTACACGCATTGTTACAGTCATGCCCCAATCAACAAACAGGTTTCTGCAATTACCTTGCTGCTGCGTTAACCTTGCTCTTGGCCATTGTTAGGATTTATAAGCATATCATTATTCATTCCATCAAGAAGCCCATTGTGTTTTATAAACGCTTTCATTTTTTATTTTAAGTCTGTATATCTATTTAAACGGATAGTTATCATACTTCAACAGGTGGCATAAGTGAAAAATATGTAACTGCCAAATCAAATAGTTTCTCACACTGAATCAAAATCCTCTTATTGCAGCAGATAGTTTGGCCTTATGAGATGCATATCATAGAACCTTGATCCTTCATTATACTCTAATATCAAATCAAATCAAATGTTGTTTGTCACATACACGTGTTTAGCAGATGCTATTGTGGGTGTAGCGAAATGCTTGTGCTTCTAGCACCGACAGTGCAGTAATATCTAACAAGTAATATCTAACAATTTCACAACATATACCCAATACACACAAATCTAAGTAAGGAATGGAAATAAGAATATATACATATATGGACAAGCAATGACAGAGCGGCATGGACTAAGATACAGTAGAATATTATAGAATACAGTATATACATATGAGATGAGTGGTGCAACATTATTAAAGTGACTAGTGTTCCATTTCTTTAAGTGGTCAGTGATTTCAATAGGCAGCAGCAGCCTCTAATGTGCTAGTGATGGCTATTTAACAGTCTGATGGCCTTGGGATAGAAGCTGTTTTTCATTCTCTTGGTCCCAGCTTTGATGCACCTGTACTGACCTCGCCTTCTGGATGATAGCTGGGTGAACAGGCAGTGGCTTATGAGGACCAAAAAGCCACACCAAAACAAATAACAACACCATTAAATATTTAAATGTGTCAGCCATCAATTAAAATTAGAATTAACACATAAATGCACATAAATGTGTCACAACCACTATCATCGACTCATTTTATGCAAATACATATATTAATTATTTCACATTTACATTTCATGGTCCCCATGTTGGAGTGCTTTCCCTGGAATTACGAAAACTGTCAAACTGACCCATCAAAAGCAGTAGTATGGAACCTAACGCCTGATTGGTTACCCTCTGCATCGGGCCAAGACAAATCAATTCCAGATAATGTCAGCAGGTCCTGCTTCTACATCTCTCTGCTGGTTTAAAATGTCTCTAACCAACTCCCCTGGAAAGCCCATGAGATCCTGATTGTCTCTATCCAGGTTGGCCCACTTACCTAGACCAAAGCAATGGACTGACCAGATTCGCAAAAGCAGCCTGCCCACTTGACTTTGATGGGTCAGCAGCCTGACAGTTTTAAGTAATTCATGAACCACTGAAATTAGACTATGAAAATGTAAATGTAAATAGGAATAATTATATATGTATTTTACAAAAAATGAATCGGTATTTGAATTAATTAATGATACATTTAATTACACATTTATGTATTTAATTTTAATTTGAATTAATTAATGACACATTTATACTATTTAATGGTGTATTTATTTATTTAATTGTGGCAATTTTTAGTCCTCCATAGTGGCCCGGGTGGTTGATGTCCTTGATGATCTTTTTGGCCTTCCTGTGACATTGGGTGCTGTAGGTGTCCTGGAGGGCGGGTAGTTTGCCCCCGGTAATGCGTTCGGCAGACCGCACCACCCTCTGGAGAGCCCTGCGGTTGCGGGCGGTGCAGTTGCAGTACCAGGCGGTGATACAGCCCGACAGGATGCTCTCAATTGTGCATCTGTAAAAGTTTGTGAGGGTTTTAGGTGCTAAGCCACATTTCTTCAGCCTCCTGAGGTTGAAGAGGCTCTGTTGCGCCTTCTTCACCACACTGTCTGCGTGGGTGGACCATTTCTGTTTGTCAGTGATGTGTACGCCAAGGAACTTGAAGCTTTCCACCTTCTCCACTGCGGTCCCGTCGATGTGGATAGGAGGGGTGCACCCTCTGCTGTTTCCTGAAGTCCACGATAATATCCAAGAAGGAGTTGTGTGCTGTTACTTTTTAAAGTTATAGGAGTTGCAGTGCCACAGTCTTTGTTTACTAATATAATATCATATATATGACAAAACACGTCAGAAATAGTGGATGCACCTACATGACTTATATCCACTATGCCCGAAAGAAAGAAAGAAAGAAAGAAAGAAAGAAAGAAAGAAAGAAAGAAAGAAAAGCTGTGAACAATCTCATCAGGACCATTTGCTTGTGCATTATCCTAGAACTACATTGAAATTAGGGGGAGATCACCAAACGCAAGAATGGAAAGGATCCCTTATTATTTGAGTAGGCCTAGAGTTTTTACACTTTCAATTATGCAAATTTCAGACTAGTTGTAGGCCTACAATCATGTGACAGATTATTGTCCAGTGGCTACTGTCTTATCTTGAATGACGGGTTTGCGTCATGGGGGGGCGGGGCTGTACAGAAAATAGACGAACTGAACACATTTGACGAACACGCATGTAACGGAGTCAGAAAGAAGCGTGTTACACAGGCTAATAACGACTGGTTCAAGCTATACATAGCCTATATGTCAAATAGAGTTTTGTTTGTTGTCAGTAGTATTTATTTACCATTAATTCAGTGTCAGAGAAATATGTATTTCTAGCTTGCTTGCTCAGCGACGTTCACATCTGAGGGGGTCAGATTTCCCCTCTTCTTCAGAGGCATTGCGATGCCCTCTGATTTTATATCTCTACTCAGCGCGGATCTCGACCTGAATTCCCCCAAATCCCTATATTCCAAAGGTAATACATCTATTTTATGTTAAGCAGAAACTGTCCTCTTTTCTTGTCTGTGTTTTAGTTATTTTCGTTGATATACGCTGTTGTTATTCTCGTACATGTGTTTTGTGAGAGCGCTGTCGTGCTGTTTTTTCCGCCCCGGTCGGCGTGAACGCCAGCGCACCGCATCCCTCTACGTCGCTTTGGCATTGCATCTAAACAGTAGAACTATAGCTTATGCCGTGTTCAGAACAACTGGGAACTCGGAAATATCCGACTTCAGTGCATTCAAGACAACTGGGAACTCGGAAAATACGAGCTCCGACTGGGGAAAAATTGGTTTGAAGGGTCATCCACCCGGAATTCTAAATTGGAAATCAGGCATCTTCCTAGAGCGCCGACTTTCCGACCTGAAGATCACTGATGTCATGATTTGACCGCGTTTTTTCCAAGTTCCCAGTTGTCTTGAAAGCACCATCAGTGCAACGTCACACGTACATCTTTTTTTTTTTTATTAGAATATTTGCTGTAACACTAAAGCTAGTTGAAGCATGTTTGTTTCCTCTATGTATTTTCGACGACTATGTCATTTAAAAAAGGAGATACGTTGCCTAACATCCTGTCAATTTCATACACAATGGCACATGGCACATTTACCCTTTTGACCCAGTTTATTATTTGTCCCCCTTACAAAGGTGAGGACTTATTTGGCAGATCTAGCCTAATTGATTGCATTCCTGCAGTCTAGAAAATATTAGTAGGCATTGGCCAAGTGATCTGTTATGTATTAGAGCCATGTGTAGATTTATATAAGAAAATAGAAAATTGCCTCTTAATAATAGGCTAATCTTATGAATGTAAGACATGATACGATTTTGATACCATTCAATGTAGCTTTATATGATATAAAGACATGTATCTGATAATGGACCAAAAGCTGCTTACCTTGATGCAATGTCAACATGTTACTGTTGTTCGTCATAAGTCAACTAGGCATTTTATTCAGCTGGTAAATGACTACACTATCTTTTTAAAAAACATGTAATGATGGTAATAAAGCAATTTGTGTTTATGGTCCCATACCCTACACATATTTTTTGTGCTATCATGAGTGTGAAAGGATAAAGGCTGCCTCATTGAGGTCACAACACAAAAATGGTTAATTCCTGATACCCTATGTTGAAAGCCATTCATGTATTCAGTGGAAGTGTTTACCAACACTGTGCCAGCAGTCATTTAAATATTTAATGTTTAAACAAACACACTCATCACTCAGATGGTGATTTTAAAAAAGAGGCAGATACTAGAGTACAATATAGGTAGAGGCCCTATTTTATGGTATAGTCGTAGCTCTAAATAGAATCTATTCACCATGGCCTAGTCCCACTGAACAACAGCTAAGGGAGAGTGCACTGGTTGGCTGAACAGTTTGGGGTGTCTCTGCAGCAGCATGCCAGTCCTCCTGACTGATGCAACAGCAGAGCTGAACTGGGGTTGCAGGAGATCTGCAGCAAAGAGCAGAGTCAACGAGAGGAGTGGGTTGCTGCACAGTCAAAGGTGAGAGTGTAGAATTTGAGATGTCATTAAGTATCTCACACTGTAGTTGCTTAAAGGTCATGTGCTATTTGTGTGGCAAATTGACAACCGTTTCAGAGCAACTTTTGTTTTTCCAAGGGTGTGATGTTATGTTGGCAATACCCAGGGCCAGGTACACTGATTCATCCTCCAAATCTCTTTTTCATATGGTTTGGCAATATGTCTCAATACAGCACTTCAACAACATATCTATAAGCCCTTTGACAAACAACAGTATTAAACATGTCCAATTTCACAGTAAAAGTGAATTGTGAAGCAAACAGCCAGTGGACTTAGGCTAGCCCCTGTCTATTTTTTACTCCCTCAAATCCCCTACAAAGTGGAAAATGCAGTCTTTATTAAAATCAGAACTTTTTTGTGACCCATTCCTGAAAACATGTTTTTAATTTCCTGAGTATACTGCAGAGATATATATTCTGTTTGTAAATATACACGCATCTTTGGTTCCTAGTACAGGACCCCAGTAATCTCTGTGCAATTTAGTCCAAGATAAATTAAACTTTTATCCTGGTATCTTTATCAAACCCCTAATTACCATACAGTTACCAGCATTTTCATGCAGTCAGTCCCGAGGGTGCATGTAAGTATTCAACTTCAATCACAATATTGGACAAGTAGGGACTCTGCTGGTGTAGTGTTGGACCTGCGTCCTGAGTGCCTTAGCATTTTAGAGGACTCTTCAGTCTTCATTGCCTACTTTCAAAGATAGATACTGCATAACTTAAGCTGCATGTTCCCTCAACTGAGAAAGGAGAAAAACAGTGGGTATGTTTTTCTGGTGTCTTTGGTATGTTTGTGGTTTGCTGAGGGTAACCATAAGACTGACTGTGTTTTTCAACTGAATTCACAAGAATCTGGGTAACCTAAAGTATAAAGGGATAGTTCTGTTAGGGTCTATAACAGAAGGTGCTGAAGTAAAGAAGTGGATGTGTCTGACCGTGCTGTGTAGTGCTGTTAATCCTCTACCTGGCTGGCTGCTGCCAGTGACCACAGAGGCTGCATGCCAAGAGTAATCTCTGCACAAACGATCACACTGTTTCTGTGGCTCAGATTTGCTGAGGGTAGTCTAAATGTCATAGGCCCAACAGTTTTGGAGAGGTGGCGGACTGAAGCCCAGAGGGGGTCAAAGAGCCACCCTTAATCAGTGTGACTTAAAAGCCAGCGGAGTGAAGAGTGGCGCATTCCTCAGTTGCTGTTAAGCCAGGTTTAAAGTGATGTATGAAAATGTATGCACTCACTAACTGTAAGTCGCTCTGGATAAGAGCGTCTGCTAAATGACTAAAATGTAAATGTCTTCATAAAAATTACTTAATCATCCTCTTGACTGATGTCAGGGAGTTGCTCATAAATGGGTTAACTTGAGTTGGCTTGACTTGAGGCTGTAATGGACTGCCCCATGTCAGAATATGAAAATGATTAGGCTAGGCCTAGTTTCTTCACTGAAAGTCTGCTTCTTTGAGGAGCTACAGATGGCTATCATTATAGTGGGCTCACAGGGCTATCTATTTTTCTGTTTCACTACTTTTAAGGGTGGAGTGAGTGACCGAGCATCAGCTTGGAGAAAAAAGCTATTCGTTTTGCTCTCCAGATTTATGATTCTCTAGACTGCTTACATAATCGTAATCCAAAAGAGTTTGTGCTGGCTTAGGGGAAGTTTATCCACTTTTGTAATAAGAAGGGAAAGTAGGGAATTGGAGGGAGAGAGAGCTTCCTCAATTGCTGCCCTGTAAACTTTTTGAGAGGTTGAAAACGCTCAAATTTAAATGAGACACTGTGTTTCCATTGTCTGTTTTTACTCATTACCCAAATTACTCATAGTTTACTGAGTTTTACAAGCATTGACATAACAAAATGTCATGTGTCATTTTGATGGACTAGAACATATTGACACTGAAACCACTTGTATGAAAACTAATCTCTGCATCTCCAAAAAAAACAACCTGAAACATAATATTTACATAAGTATTCAGACCCTTTACTCAGTACTTTGTTGAAGCACCTTTGACAGCGATTACAGCCTTGAGTCTTCTTGGGTATGACACCACAAGCTAGGCACACCTGTATTTGGGGAGTTTCTCCCGTTCTTCTCTGCAGATCCTCTCAAGCTCTGTCAGGTTGGATGGGGAGCGTCGCTGCACAGCTATTTTCAGGTCTCTCCAGAGACGTTCGATCGGGTTCAAGTCCGGGCTCTGGCTGGGCCACTCATGGTCATTCAGAGACTTGTCCCGAAGCCACTCCTGCGTTGTCTTTGCTGTGTGCTTAGGGTCGTTGTCCTGTTGGAAGGTGAACCTTCACCCCCAGTCTTAGGTCCTGAGCGCTCTGGAGCAGGTTTTCATCAAGGATCTCTCTGTACTTTGCTCCGTTCATCTTTCCCTCGATCCTGACTAGTCTCCCAGTCCCTGCCGCTGAAAACATCAATTTTGAATCTCATAGCAAAGTGTCTGAATACTTATGTACATAAGGTATTTCAGTTTTATATTTTTTATACATTTGCAAAAATTTCTAAACCTGTTTTCGCTTTGTCATTATGGGGTATTGTGTGGAGGTTGATGAGGGGAAAAAATAATTTAATCCATTTTAAAACAAGGTTGTAACGTAACAATGTGGAAAAAGGGAAGGGGTCTGAATACTTTCTGAATTCACTGTATATACACAAACATTACATATTTATTGCAGCTAAAGTAATATAAGTTTCACACTAGGATGATAAAGCAGATGTTGCTGGCAGCCGAGGCATGGTGATAAGCATTAAACAGACAGGACAGAGTGCAATGAACGTCAAATGTTCTGTTGACTCTCAAAACCAAATTTTTAGGCTATAAGTGGTAGTTTGTTAAATCAATTGTCAAACACCTAAATCCTTGTAGGTAGGCTACATCTGTTCCAATGTTTTTTGGCTGGTATAAAACTGTACATGGACTTCTTTGATGAATAAGGATTTTCATCCTTTTCATCCTGTTAAAGGATAGAAATGTATGTGAATTGAAACACTGACACTACATTACTTTTCTTAAACTTGTTGATTGTTTTGTATGCAATGTTTGCCTGAGTCGAAAACATGAAACATTCACAGCTTACATGGAAGTTGGAGCAGACAGCTGTTTTTACCTCATGGCTGCGTGAGGTTGTGTCATCATACTGTACTTTTATTTTCTGTCCTTTATGGACAGATGATGATCATATTGTGGTGTTTCCCCTCTGGCTCAGAAAGTTCTGGGGCCTCTAGGAGCACGCTCTCTAATGAGGCAGTGAATCACTGCAAACGCTGCTGTGGAGATGGAGCCAAGCATATGGCCGTTTCTCTGCTGTCCTGAACCATGGCAGAATGCCCTAGAGATGAAACACTTCTATTTCTATTACACCTCTTCTATGACATCTGTTTTTAGTCATAATTCACGTAGTCTATATGTAGATATTAAGGCAGTGAGGGATTAGGTTACTTTTAATACATTTAATACAGCTCAGGTGGGTTTTGTAATGTATTTTGCTCACTATGTGTTTGCTGCAGAGAGACGAGGGAACATGAGATAATTAGTTTTGATCAGTCATGATAATAAAAGTGCTGAAACATGTTGGCTCAATATTTATTTAAAGAAGATTGAGAACAAGTTATAGGATGAAAAATACTGGAGTTTTGGCGCAGGTACAGCCGACTAGCGTTGGCTAATGCTACCTAGCAAAATCGATACTTGGAGTCAAAGTATTGATATAATATTGTCCAAAATAATATTGCGATATGTAACTATAGATTTTTACCCCCATCACTAGCTTGCCTTGTCAAGTTGCAATGTGACAGGCATTTTATGAGAAGGTGTAACTGCCATTAGAAGTCAAATGGAATTGGTAGATTATAAGGCAAGATATTTGAAATGGCCAGCCACACAATGAAACCTTTACTCCTGAACACTCACTTCACTGTTAAGCTAACTGGTTGGCCCAATTTACAAGCCCTGTGGTTTTGGTAAGCTTAAGAGCTCAGTCCTAGAGAGCCTGGTCCCTGTCTTAATGACTGCATTTCACAGTGATGCTTTCTGTCAGTATTGATGTCTTTGTCCTACCCTGGACCACAGATCTCCCTTTGGGAGAGGCCCTCTTTATCTCTACTAAACTAGCCCACCAGAGCCCATAGGGTCAATCATTAACCATCACAAGGGGAGCGGGCTGCTTTGTGTGTAAACCTGTGCTTGCGCTCAATTCATATTGACTCTGCTATGTTAAACAAACTTGGCGGCATGCGCTTCAAAATATTTGATTGCCTTGAATGCTAATATATTTATGATGATGAAACACCAAAGACCTCAGAGGGACAACAAATGCAGCCAGTTTTTGATTAGATTCTTGATAATAATTTGAAATGTTTGACTTTCTGATTGGAACAATGAGACTACAATACCAATCTCCTCTCTCTTTTAAAACCGATGCACAAACATTCAGTTCCACACTCCTGTGCTTGCACTTCTACCTCAAATCTGAATGGCATACACAGAGAAAGGACAGATTAGTGATCTCTCTTTTTAACCTTTGGGATTAACATGGATTTAGAGAGAGGCCGGAATCTAAAATAAAATCAGCTCTCCCACTCTTTTTCTGCGCTACACAATTTCATTTAGCCTAATCACAGCAGTTGACGGTGTCAGTTTCACAGTACTACCCAGGCACACATTTGAAACATGCCCTAAAGCCTTCTGTTGATGTTGTGCAGAATAAGGCCTAGGTTCTAATTTCTCAGACCTGTCCTTATGAAATGATCTCCTTGTTCACTGGATGGTTGCTTGTGTTTCTATTAATGGTATTAGGAGGCTCTAAAGTCTAAAAAAATATATATATTGTTTTGCGTTTCAAGAGGTACAGAAGGTGTTTTCCTCTCAAACACCAGGTTATAATAAGCCATGCAGGGTATAGTAGGAGAATGCCAGCTGGGGGGCTATAGGTAAAAGGGTCACAGAGGGCTGTTACAGGGCCATCCGTGTCAGTGAGTTAGGCTATAAGGATCCACAGTGGGTTAGTTAAGGGCATGTGTAAGGTAACAGTATCTTTCTGCCAAAGTGGATGCCTGTCTCAATGCCTAATTACATGTAGATACATCCGCTGGATTTGGTTTTGAAGAACCATCATATGATTTAGTCTCTTTAGGCGTAGACTACTGCTTTAGGAATATTGTCATAAAATAGGCTAAATCGTTTAATACTGTACAGTGCCTTTGGAAAGTATTGACCCCTTGACTTTTTCCACATTTTATTAGGTTACAGCCTTGTTCTGAAATTGATCAAACTGTTTTTTCCCCTCATCAATCTACACACAATACCCCATAATGAGAAAGTGAAAACAGGTTTTTATAAATTTTTGCTAATTTATAAAAACAAATGTATGGAAATATCACAGGTTGGATGGGGAGCGTTGCTGCACAGCTATTTTCAGGTCTCTCCAGAGATGTTCGATCGGGTTCAAGTCCGGGCTCTGGCTGGGCCACTCAAGGACATTCAGGGACTTGTCCCGAAGCCATTCCTGTGTTGTCTTGGCTGTGTGCTTAGGGTTGTTGTCCTGTTGGAAGGTGAACTTTCGCCCCAGTCTGAGGTCTGGAGCAGGTTTTCATCAAGGATCTCTCTGTACTTTGCTCCATTCATCTTTGCCTCGATCCTGAAAAACATCCCCACAGCATGATGCTGCCACCACCATGCTTCACCGTAGGGATGGTGCCAGGTTTCCTCCAGACGTGACACTTGGCATTCAGGCCAAAGAGTTCAATCTTGGTTTCATCAGACCAGAGAATCTTGTCGGGTTCTTGGTCACCTCCCTGACCAAGGCCCTTCTCCCCCGATTGCTCAGTTTGGCTGGGCGGCCAGCTCTGGGAATAGTCTTGGTGGTTCCAAACTTCTTCCATTTAAGAATGATGGAGGCCACTGTGTTCTTGGGGACCTTCAATGCTGCAGAAATGTTTTTGGTACCCTTCCCCAGATCTGTGCCTCGACACAATCCTGTCTCGGAGCTCTACAGACAATTCCTTCGACTTCATGGCTTTGTTTTTGTTCTGACATGCACTGTCAACTGTGGGACGTTATATAGACAGGAGTGTGCCTTTCCAAATCATGTCCAATGAATTGAATTTACCACAGGTAGACTCCAATCAAGTTGTAGAAACATCTGAAGGATGGTCAATGGTAAACAGGATGCACCTGAGCTCAATTTCGAGTCTCATAGCAAAGGGTCTGAATACTTATGTAAATAAGGTATTTTTATTTTTAATACATTTGCAAACATTTCTAAAAACCTGTTTTCACTTTGTCATTATGGGGTATTGTGTGTAGATTGCTGAGGAAATTGTTTTATTTAATCCATTTTAGAATAAGGCTGTAACGTAACTAAATGTGAATGAGACTATTAATGAATGGATTGTTTTGGTTTTGTATCCAAAGGCTATTGGTATTCTTCATGTACAGAGATAGGCCTACTTTACAGTGTGGTCTGGACATTTTGAAATATGGCAGGTATTTTTCAGTCCATTTCCTTCTCTAGGATTAGCTTAATCCAGAACTATAAAAAAAAAATAATGGTCAATAAAGTTGCGGTGTACTTTAGGCAAAAGGAATGTTCAATGTCAAACTATATCTTAGGCCCTAGTCTTTTTTATCTATGGGTCTGGGTCTCTCTTTGTTGTGAATCCATCGAGTGGTTACCAAAATGCTCTGTTATTTCTGAGTCGCTCATTGCTGATATGCTTGTCTGCATATTGAAAGCTGTATGTCACCACCAACATGGAAGGAAATGGGTTGGCATCGCGTCCGCTGTGTTGACATGGCTGAGAGTGGTAGTCCTTTCTCTTGGTTCAAAGAGCAAATACAGATGACAGTTACAGGTATGGGATCTTAAATTGACCTGTATTGCCACAGCAAAATAGTCCTGCAGCAAAAGGATTTGAACGTTTAGTCCATAATGTTGCTTGATCGGTGGTTAGGCTATTAGCTGGTCAAAGTGAGGCTACATGAAACGTGGAATACTGTTAATTTAACTTTGTGTTAGTGTGGGTTTTCAGTGAATTTCTGTAAATCACAATCTGCATTTCCTGCGGCGCAAGAAAATTCTCAGCAACAAAAGTGTGATCAAATTAAAATCCTTCATCTATATGTGAAAACAACACGATTTCTGGTAGATGATAGGTTGACCAAAAGCCTACTTTTTTTCACCCAATGTTATTGTTCGAACTATGTATTGGGTCTGGGGCCAACATGCTTAACAGGTTCTTAAATGCTTCTTATGCTCTCAGCGTACAATGTTGTCAATGAACAAGAGCTGTCAACACTAGCTGAGTTATTACAGCGGTGTATGCAAAAACGTGAGCAGACTTGTTTTGAGCAATGAAATTTGATCGCACAGTCCTCTCCCCCTCAACACACTAGCCTACTTCAAACCAGGCTGTACATTAAGGCTTCACTGATGGATCTTAAATCCATTTTATGACGCAACAGCAGGGCCGTTTGTAGCTTTTTGGGGGCCCTAAACGATATTTGGTTGGGGAGGCCCTGCCACCTCGCGGGCAAAACATATTTTAGTGCCCCCCCTCTTGGCGGTGGAGAGAGAATTGCAGCTTTAAAGTTAATGTCAAGCAATTCTACACATTTTGCCATGGGGCATAGAGATGTTCTGCATTTCTAAAACGAAGTCCATGGGGCAGAGAGAACATTTAGCAGTTTAAAAACTAATTTCATGCAATTCTAGTCATTTTGCCATGGGGGTTGAAAGAAAAAATAGTAGTTTTAAAGCTGATTTCCTGCAGTTCCTACACATTTTGCCATGACTTATGCCATGTTCATATGATATCTGAGAGAGAGTGAATATCAAAATCAATGGGGGCCCCCTAGAGGTCAAGACCCCTGGGCATGTGCCTTGAGTGCCCAGTCACTAATTCATGATTACTACAAGGTTTAGATAGCTGGTTAGACTAACTTACCTAGCAGTCTATAAACTATTAGCTGACATGGGCTTATTGACTGACTGACATGACGAGGAATACTTCCTTCCTTTTTGGTTGGGGGCCCCATATCAGCCGCGGGGCCCTAAGCGGCCACTTATGCATAGAAACAGCACTGCTTTCCCCCATAACTTCCTTTTTAGAAACACTCAGGAGGTTAATGGTTAACACTAACCAAACCTCAGTAAAAAGGAGTAACAGGCCTCAGGTCGAAACATTACCTCTTCCAGTATTTACCGTGACTTTGTTTCAGCTCTAACCATCCTATGCATGAGCAGTTTAACCTCCTAGCACCCCTAGCAACAGTCACTGATAATAACATCAACACTTGTCATTTCACCTTGCAAGGTTGTGTAGTGGTTATCATCACTCTTGTTCTCATATCAGTGGTTACGTTGTTTATAGGTCCGTCTTAATATACCGAAAGGTCGAAGTTTCAAATTGACAGATTTCTGACGGTATTATGCTATGAGGGTTTCATTAATCAATGTTTAAAATGACTGCAGAACACTGTAGGCAGTGTCATAGACACCCTGATCATAATTTGGCAAGGGAATACTAGGTCAGATGAGCGTGATGAAATATGTAGAGCAAAAGCCACAATAGTTGCAGGGCTACAGTCTTTATAAAGCATGTCAAGAGGTTGGCAATACAACAAGGCCAGTTGGTTAATGCCTACCTTTCTCAAAACATCAGTATCCCATAATGATCGACACACCAGTCCCTGTTGTTGGATGGTTTGTATTAATACAATCATAGTCACTGCTGTGAATTGAGTGCCTCGCCTCATTGAGTTTTTAAAAGCGTGGCTTTTATCAGTACTGTTAAATGCCATTTGTGATTTAGTGAACATCAAGACTGTGGTCTCATGTGACTCTAATTGATTACATAGGGCTCTTATTTCAGAAACCCTGTTTTAGGAGCTACTGGAAGGATGCCCAGATCAGTTGTCTGTTGGGGACAATTCAAGAATGACACAATCGTGCAGGAAGAATGACACATCGGGCGGCAGGTAGCCTAGCATTTAGAGAGGCGAGTCAGTAACCGGAGGGTCTGAATCCCGGGTCTGACAGGGAAAAAATCTGTCTGAAAGTGAGCCAGGCAATTGGAGGGTTGTTGGTATCCTAGATGCCATTGCCTACCGTTGTGTCCTTGAGCAAGGCACTTAACCCCCCACAACAACTGCTCCACGGGCGCACAGTGTGACAGCCCCCCTGCTCCAACCTCTCCAACCTGTATGTGTCTTTTGGAGGGGTTGGGATAAAGCAGAAGTCACATTTCTGTTAGACCTTCTGTACAATTGACAAATAAAGTTATCTTAATCTTGTGCCAAATGATGTGCACGTTCCCCAGTTGTAGCTTATTTTTGGAAATCAGAACATGACACTTTGATTTCAGCTACTGCCAGTAACTATAAAGAAATAAATGTGGGCCTTATGTAGGCCTATGCACTTAACAGCATAGTCTCTGAGCAAATAGGGCCTTAAATTGGGCGATACGAATGCCTAGTCTCAACACTGTCCCTTGGCTTTTGTCTCAGAGACAGATCCTACTGTATACAGTGATACTCTGTGCCCACAGTTGAACTCCGGTGGTAGACTAATTCTCACGTTTTCAGTATTTCATAAATCTCGTGTCGACAGATGAATGTAACATAAATGGTAGTAGCAGCTGTCGACAGACTGTGTGATGCGACGACTAAAGCCTGTTGCATGCTTCCCTATCGAAACATTCTGCGGATATATTATGATAAAATTCGGTGAAGTTTTGGTGTTTGGCAGGTTTTTTTTTCATCTGTTCACGCACACAAAAAATGTTCTTGAGGCAAGTCGAAGTTCGGTAGCCGAAGTCTGCTCCACTTCGTCAGTGATTGGTCAACAGTACTACTCCTAGTAAGAGTGGGAACTATGGACAGGATTTTTCAATAAAGTGTTTGTTGTCATTGAACGAGAGACAACTAGTTTTCATGCCAATTTTGTTCACTTAAGAAATACTCCACCAAACATCTTAGCTAGATGTGAAATTGCACAACTAAGACCTCCTTTGCAAAAACTTCAAAATGAATGACAGATTTCTTGATTTATCTTAGATTAATTATTTTGAGGAAGTGTTACTGGGTATGTTGTTGCTACAGCGTCTCAAGAGGGACAAACAATAATATTGCCGCTTTTTTCAAATTTTTCAAGCTAAGGTCTTTTTAAGGGATCATGCGAGGCACAGACGTTCACTTCGCCTAGCCGAGTTCTGCTAGGAGCAAACTGAACCTAGTATGCGGACGCCTTTATGAGGAGCTTTCAGGTACACAGATTTTTTGTCACTGGTCATTTGGACAAATCACGATTTAGCAGGTCCTCGCATCTTTCGAATTTCAGAAGGGGAAGAGATATTTGGCCTGTAAACTTGCCCCAAACTGTCTGAGAGTTTATGTTTAGAGGGGTGGAGACTTTGCTAGTCTCATTACTACATTATCGAACACGTCTCTCCCTATAACCTAATCGATCATCTGACGCAATTACGCAAGGTTTTAGTTCTGGGTGTCCGAGGTTAGTGTTCTATTAAATCCTCTCTGGCCACAGGTGCTGTACCAGTGAGAGGCGGGAGAGGTTGGCTGTGGCGCCCTCTGCTCTCGCTGTGTCTCTCCCTCGTAGGAGACTGATTTGTGACACCTTTCTGTGAAAACCCAAAAGCGTCTCCGAGCTCTGATCCCTCTGATGTTTCTACCCAGAGCGAAATGCACACTTTTTTTATGTCAACAAAGATGTTAAATATTTAGAGGGCTAAATCATAGCTGCCAGGAGCTTTTCCATTGGCAGATGAGGAGACAAGGTCAGGTTTCAGTGTAGGCTTACAGCTCTGGTAGTCCCGCCTCAAAGAGCATGGCTCCTTATGTGGACTTCGTGACATGTCTGCCCCACTTGGATCCACCGCTAATGAGCATTGTTCATCAATCTTAACCAAAGGACATAAGCCTTTTCCTCTTGTGGTAGTTTTCAGATAACCCCTTGCTCTTTAGTGCTATTTAAAGTCCTGTTCCTGATTTGTGATTATTGTTAAAGCTGTCTCTCTCTCCTCTCTCTTCTCCTCTCTCTTCTCCCTCTCTGCTCCTGCCATTGCCACACCCACACGTGCTCTGTGTCAGAGAGTTTGCCCAACGGCAGATTATTATACACAAAGGGTATGTCAAGGGCTTCGGCAATGCTGTGTGACTACACAGGGGGGTATAAAGAGACAAACATTCCAGCGCACCATAACGCTTGTGCAATCTCAATTTCCTGTGTTTTCATTCCTTTTTCCTGAGTTACCTGTTAGTTCCCAGGGAGGTGGGGGCAGAGAATGGCACCTTTGGAGTGACAGTGTCCTATTTTTCCCCCTAACATCCTGTCGTTAAAAAAACATATATTTGACGTTTTATGTAAGTAGCTTAGCTACCCCTCTTAAGTCTCAATAACTTGAAATTGGGAGCATAATAAGGTTCACTTTCACTGAAGTACAGTTAGTTATCACTTTACCTTCGCAGAACTGCCTCTTAGTCACAGCCTGATAAATTACGAAATGTTAGATGGGTTTTGGTGAATGGGAAAACCAGATGTCATCATCAGGTATGACGGTGCCCCACTGCCAAGCTCTGAACTGGATGGAACCGGCTTCTGGTTAGAGATAGGAATGATTACATTTTATCTCAGGACCTCTGTCAGGATCTGCTTGATGGCATTGTATCCTGTTTAATCAATCTGTGTTGCAATAAATTGGGCTACTACCTTTCTCAAAACTTATCTGGAACAGCATTCATTGTCCTTCATCGTTTTGAATCCACCTCAATACAGCCTTAGCAACAAAACAATTCTGTTGAACTAAATTATATAGCCTAATTAATTTTGTTCTTCTCAGGATAACACCCTCGCCTACAAACATTGCAAACTGAGTTCCTATCAATTATTTATTTGTTGTGGTGTTGGCTTGTACCATTGCTGTGATAATAGCTTCATTCTCCCATGGTTATTTCGAATTAATCAGCAGACATTCTAAAGCCTTAATTAGATTTTGTTCCAAATCCTCTTAGGTGATTAATATACTGTAGGTGTGGTCTTAGTCTGGTTGGGAAAGGTGAGACTGAAGAACAAATTAGCACTGCTGTGCAGCACTGGCCAGGGCAAAGACTGCTACCACCACACACAGCCCTCCATGCAGCCCCATCATGGTCCAACTGAAGAATCCAATCAGGAATGTGGTCAATGTGTACAGCAAGGCTATCTCATCATGGGTTAAATTATAAAAATAGGTAAATACACAGTTGGTTTTATTTTGGTTGTTCTGACTGCTGTTCTTCATAGTGCTCTGCTCAGTAATAACCTATGTTATATTCAGGTTTATCGATTTTTCTAAATGCATCAACGACCTCCCTCCCCAACCCCCAAGGCCAAAACAACCCTTCCTAACATAAATTGTTAATGCCAAATATTTTATCAGCTTATTGCTACATTCTTATCAGCAGAGTCAACATGCGCTCGTAGCAAAATCAAGAGCAAATCCACAAAGGTTCCAAATTTGTAGCCTTGTGACGCCGCAGGCTATTTTTAAGCATGTTACTAATAACTCTCCTGGGCTTTATAGATGGATGGTAGGAGAGGAGTCTCTGTTTCCCCATGCTCTACAGAGCTGACGTTTGACTGTGGATTTCATGGGCTGCTGGGTAAATGGTTTGAAGTCTTTCATAGTTCTTCTATGTCAACATGGCTGGTACTGATAGAACCTCAACTACTAACCATTGTTCATCAATCATTCACTTGGGAAGAGATGCATTTTTCTCCTTCATATGATCCTGGCTATAAATAGTAGGGCCGGGACAATAACAGTATTGCAATATTTTTTCCATGACAAAAATGAAACCATGAAGCAGACCTAACTCTTTGGTCCTTTAAAAACCTGCTGTATGTAAAATATTGTGTGCTATAGCTTGGAAAATAAATAAATGTGACTCTGGATGACAACATAATGATGTTTGTCTCCAACATTAGGGCTGTTTTCCTAAAGAAGTTAAATCTGCTTTGTGTTTTGTTTCCTTGCCACGATACTAACGAGTATTGTGATACTGGTACCGTCCCGGCCCTAGTACATAGTATTGCCCTTTTGTCTTTTAACCGAATCAAAATCTAATCAAATTGGATTTGTCACGTATAGAGTTTACAGCAGATATAAAAGGTGAAGCGAAATGCTTATGTGCTAGCTCCACTGAGGTATAAATGAACTAGAGACTGCCTCCAAGATGGCCGACCGTTGTTTTCAACTTAATCTACTTGCGTTCGCATACACCGTTCCGTGGTTGCTGCCATCTTTCTTACTGGGACTACTCCACCTGTGCATTAGCACTGTGTGCACTGGACAGACAGCAGTATCGTGCAAACCTGCTCCGGGAACTCTGTCAGAGCACATGGGCAGCTAAACAAGACAACCGGTACTTCCCCTGGTTAGCTGGGGTCATGACCTCAGACCAAGAATATAAAATGTTAATAACTTCTGCTGTGAGTGATGGAAAAACAATCGGCCTCAGCGACAATTATTTGAATAATTTTGTGCATAAAGGTGATGACTAAAGTTTCTTATTAGGGATTTTCTAATTTGACTTCTCTATGGGGCTGCCTTTCTTGGCTGTGATTCAGTTAAACTGCAATACCGACGCAATACTGTAGGTGAAGTCAAAAGCGTGCTTCCAGACCGGAACCCTGGCCTCTTGATTAGCTCCCTCAACAATGCAGTACATCAGTCAATAACAATAATACTGAAAAAATAACAAGTAATATAATTAATAAGAGAGGTAGTATGCATAGTAATAATGGACTGTATTATACTGTATTTATACATATAGAGTGGATAGTGTCTTGGTCACGCAGTGGAATATATATTATATAGTAGAACAGCAGTGTTGTGTGTGTGAACAGCAGTGTTGGGTGATAATATTGGACCTCACGATACAATATTATCACGATATTTAGGTGCGGATACAAAATGTTGCGGTTCTCTCTATTCTATTGCAATTCGATATTTACATTTTATTGCTGTTCTATGTTACAAACGTATTGCTCACCATATGTCTTCTGCAGCGGGACAAGAGAGAGCCATGAGAGAACGAGTTTTGATCACTCATGGAAATAAAAGTGCTGAAAAAAATTTGCTCCCTATTTAAAAAGAAGATGGAGAACAAGCCATGAAGGAAAAATACTGGAACTTTGGTGCAACTAGCACAAAAATAATATTGCGATATTGTCAAAACGATACGATATATCGTCCAAAATGATATCCCGATATGTAACTATCCATTTTTTTTCTTCCCCCATCACTAGTCAGTGCATCTAATCTCTAAAGTGCGGATAGTCTCTGAGGTAAATTAACTCTAATTTCAGTGTTGAATGGCTGGTTGTTTTTCTGGTTTTCCTGTTTGGGAGGCTGAGAAGCTAAAAGCTCTGAGTGTAGCCCTGGCTTGGTGATGTCATGCAGTGAGTGTGTTTGTGCGTGCTGAGTGACCACAGGCCTCCTTGTTGCCTAAGCATGGTTTTCCCACTGGCTGGAGAAATGCCTATGTTGGCACACTAAGCTCATTGTGAAGCAGCATCCTTGTGATAATGGGGGAGTGGGGGAATGGCAGTCCTGTGATTTGTGTCCTATGAATGAGACGGGCAGTAACAAGATGGATATAAGCAGATGGACCCTATTGTGACTGACAGCCCACACCTGATGGAATGCAAGGCCTGGTTCAGTAAACCCATCCCGGGGTGGGGGGCTGGCTTGTGTAAATAGCTTGAATTCCACAGCTTTCTGAAGTCTTTCTTTCATCTTATCCCAGTGTCTGTTTCTCCTCTCTGAAGCCACTGGTAAACACAGCACAGACAGACCAGGGTTTCCGTTAGGAAAAAGTGGCGCAGGACATTTGAATGGCAGCATGTTAATTTACCGGACATTTGAGAAATGTACCGGGTCCATATGCATTGGGTGCGTAACCTGATTATGGCGTCCACCCACGGTGCTCAGAATGACAGAAATCACATTTAGATTATGGTAAATTAATCTTAACAGAACTAGAGATATATCGGGCCGATATTGGCCTTTTCTAGTCTATCAGCTATCGGCCCTTCTCTATCGGCCTTGCCGATTAGTGCCTCTACATAGCAAAGCTTCCGCTATGCCAGCCACCACTCACCGCCTGAGCCACGAGCACTGCACAATGCCGAGGAATGTCTAGCTGGGAAAATCATCATCAACAGCAAGCTAGCTCATTCTCCAACAGAAAGGTGCAGTATTGAGAAATTGATGAATTGACAAAGTGACCAAAATCGAATTCCTGTTGTTTAGTTAGCGAATACACTAATAAGGCTTTTGTCGACGTGCCCGGACATACATGCAATAAGCAAGCTAGCTAAGCAGATAGCTATGTGACCTGTTAGCAAAGATTACGATAAATGACCCTTTCATATGTCGTGTTGGCTAGCTAGCTATTATTAGCTACTATGCTAGCTAGCTGGCTAGATAAACATGGTGCTGAGATATCAGATAACATTAGCTAGCTACGTTGGCTATTAGCCTATATGATGTCCTTCCATGCAGGCGTGACATGCTGGAGTGGTCCTTCTATGCAAATGTTGTTGATCAGTAGGCTAATATAAGTCCCAAATAGAAGGCAAACAGATTGTCATCTGTAGCACTATAGACTCCACTGATCAGCCAAAACAAGCTCAATAACTCAATGCATGCACACACTCTAATTGAATATGCATTCACATGTATTGTGAGTAGGGCTATGCCATCTTAATATACCCAGTTTATCAGGAGATTTACCATTCAAATAAAATTATGTTATGTAGTTATTGTTGTGCCTCCTCCCAAACATTGGACTGCAACTGGGCTCAAATTGTCACTCATTAAGTAATTTATTTGAGCTGGAGATGTCAGTCTAAGTTAGGCAGTGTCATTTCATCGCTGCGAGTCACTTAATGAAGGAAGTGTTGGGAGCTAACATGATGACTTTGAATGTAGAAACACGACAAAACAAAACACCATCCGCAAAGTCCTGAAAACAAAAATTAAACATAGAACAAAAACCCACAACTACAAGGTGAACACAGACAGTTTAAAGAGGGCCCCCAATCAGAGATAACGAGCCCACAGCTGACACTCGTTACCTCCGATTGGGAAAGTCACTTGACCAAACATAGAATCCAGAATACCTAGACACTAAACACAGTACAAACATTAATGAAATCTATACACCCTGGGACTCAGACAAAACAGTCCCGGAGAGCCAGAGGTGGACAGTACTTCTCTAAAGAGCGTGGATCAAGTAACCGCGCCTAAATACGAAAGCAAAAACAGGGAGGGCCAGTGGGGCATCTCTCCCCGGCGGCGGCCTGCCCGGGCTAGATCCACTTCCTCTCCAACCCCCCAAAGTACCCTGGTCCTGTCTAGCCTGGCTTGAACTGGATCGACGACACGCCGCTTCGGCTTGCGGCGTGGCAGAACGGACCGACCGGGTTGACGATATGGCGCACTTCGCTTGCGCGCGTGAAGTAGAACGACCGGATTGCCACACGGTGACTCAGACTCTGGAAGTGGAGACAGGAACGAATGGACAGGGCTGACGCAAATGCACTTTCTGGTTTGAAGTGGCGGTGGACAGGCCGGGCTGGACTGATAACGCACACCGAAGGCTTGCGGCGGGAGGTGAAATAGCCGGACAGGGCTTACGAGACGCACTACAGACTTAGGCGGTGAGTAGGAACAGGCTGACCGGCCGGCTTAAACACATGGGGTTGAAAGTGGAGATGGAACAGGCCGGGCTGGTTGCATGCATCACAGACGAAAGAGAGCAGGCACGGCCGGATAGGAATACCAAACGCACTACAGACTTGCGGCGAGTGGTGAAAACAGCCGGTTTGGTGGGCAATACACCGTAGGCTTCTGGTGCGGAACAGAACAGGTCGGGCCGCCTGGCGACGCGCATCACGGCTTGCAGTGGGAGGTGGGGGCACGGGCCGACCGCGATCAGGGACACACACTTCGGCCTTCACGATCAGGAACGGGCCGGACCGACTGGCAACACACCCCCAGTACCTTTTTACATGCCTCTACACCTTCCTTCCCTTTCGTGACCAGTGGCCCTAACCTGTCGGCTTCTCTTCACAGCCGCTGGACCGCCCCATCATGCCTCCTCGCGTTGCCCCGCCGCCCACGTCGTGAGCCCCCTCGTAAATTTTCTGGGTCCGGACTAGCCTCATCGTCTCGCCTCAACTGGGCCTCCTCTGTCTGTGCACCCACTCGCCATCCAACCTGGACATGCTGCTTGGTCTGGTTATGGTGGGTTTCAGTCACGATCGCCAGGAACAGCTGCAATTGAAGCGCATGTTGGGAGGAACACAAGTGATGACTCAATACAGAAACACTTACAAAACAAAACACGATCCGAAGTCCCAGTACACCACTGAACAGAACAAAACCCCAATACAACCACAAGGTGAACACAGACAGTTTAAACACATGGTATTCTAATCAGAGATAACGAGCCGATAGCTGACACTGCGCTCCGATTGGGAGTCACTTGACCAAACATAGAACGAGAACACCTAGACACTAAACACAGTGCACAAAAAACACATGAAATCTACACACCCTGACTCAACATAAACAGTCCTGGGAGCGAGAGTGTCAGGTAGGCCTATTTCACCAACCCTATCAGAGATATAGTGAGCTTTTTTAACATTCTCAGAGTTGGTTTTGAATCTTCCAAGATTGATACAGCCGGCCAACGTCGGAGGAAGTGGACTGGAGGCTCAGGGTATAGGCCCCTGTGTTGTTAGTCACACATTGTGTTTGTTTTGTCTTTCAGGTGGTTGATTCCTCTCTGTCTCTGTGTGAAGAATAGATCTGCTCTGGGATTCAATTCCATGGAGAGCAATGTCGTAAAACATTCATCAGTGGATGGCTTAGGTGACAGGACCTGGCACTTGCCATGCATTAGGAAGTAGGTGAGAAGACCAGACCTGCTCTATTGGATTAAAGAAGCCATTACGTTTTTTTCTCAGGTACTGAGAGATTGTGGCTGGTCGCTCTCATTTGCATTTGGTTTCCAGTGTTCAGGTACCCTAGATGGAGATATGAATGTTCCTTTGGTTATGCACAGATAGAGACCCCAGTTCAGCTGTGTGGTGGGGCAGTGTATTGGAAACCTGTAGGAGTTTCTTCTGTGACTGGAACTGTGTGTTGGAGAGAACATCAAGTAATAGTTGTGTCTATCTGTTGTGCTTTTATCCAAACTGGAGGTGTGCTGGTGACCACGTCTATAATGATGTCACTGGACCGTGTGGTCCTTGCTTACACCTCTGTTTGGGAAGTGGGCACAGCAGCAAGAGATGAGGGTTGATGACTGTATGGTGACACTGATAGTGTGTAAAGGACGTGAACATTTGCATTCCTGATACCAGAGCTGGCGACCCCTCATATTCGTTCTCCACCACCCCTCCAGTTTTCCCGGAGAGCGTGAAAGGGGACAGATTTGCTGTTGGGTGATACCGTGGAAGCATTTTATCACTCCACCCCTTAGTTGTCAGGCTCATTTCAATCATGCCTCTGTTAGGTTGGCCAAATTGAGACTCAAGGGCATGGCAACAGTTGTGATTGTCACAGTTGTCTTTGGGAAAACCTTTTTCATGTGGCTTGAGTGGACTCTAGCTGATATAGGTAACTGTTGGGTGTGAGAATCACAGTGTACAGGTTAGGCTTACTTGTCAAATAACTTTTGTTTCTCTTTACCGATTTTGGTTGACATTTCTGTGGTGAAAACTATTAGCACCTCTTTTTGTCGCAAAAATTTCACCATGTTTCAGTCATACATTTTATCAAGCCGCATGGATGGCAACATCTTCCTTCATGTTGAACAAATCTGAGACAACGCTTTTGACCTCATCATTCAACATTCATCACTCAATATCATATTTTTCTGTGTCAATGTTTTACAAAGTAGGTGGGCCATATGTGAATTGTGCTTCAATGGTTTGTATTGGTTTGCCGTTAGGAGTGCATTTTGCGAAGTTGTTGAGTTCTCCCTCTGGGCTCATACCAGAGTAGCACCTGATTTGAATATAGAATTGATGGCTGCCCAGATCCTTTGACAGCTTTAGATGTCAGGGGAGGCCGTAGGTGGCGTTTAAAGATAACAAATTTTTTTAACACATGGGTTATCATTGCTTACTGAGCTGATTCTGCAGTATTTACAGTAACTCTGGCAGTTGTTGAAATATCCACCTGTAATGGTAGGCTAACTTCTTTATTTTGGCGTTTGTATTTACGGATATACACTACCGGTCAAACGTTTTAGAACACTTACTCATTCAAGGGTTTTTCTTTATTTTTACTATTTTCTACAATGTAGAATAATAGTGAAGACATCAAAACAATGAAACAACACATGGAATCACGTAGTAACCAAAAAAGTATTAAATAAATCAAAATATATTTTATAGTTGAGATTCTTCAAATAGCCACCCTTTGCCTTGATGACAGCTTTGCACACTCTTGGCATTCTCTCAACCAGCTTCATGAGGTAGTCACCTGGAATGCATTTCAATTAACAGGTGTGACTTCTTAAAAGTTAATTTGTGGAATTTCTTTCTTAATGCATTTGAGCCAATCAGTTGTGTTGTGACAAGGTAGGTGGGGTATACAGAAGATAGCCCTATTTGGTAAAAGACCAAGTCCATATTATGGCAAGAACAGCTCAAATAAGCAAAGAGAAACAACAGTCCATCATTACTTTAAGGACATGAAGGTCAGTCAATCCGGAACATTTCAAGAACTTTGAACGTTTCTTCAACTGCAGTCGCAAAAACCATCAAGCACTATGATGAAACTGGCTCTCATGAGGACCGCCACAGGAATGTAATACCCAGAGTTACCTCTGCTGCAGAGGATAAGTTCATTAGAGTTACCAGCATCAGAAATTGCAGCCCAAATAAATGCTTCACAGAGTTCAAGTAACAGACACATCTCAGCATCAACTGTTCAGAGGAGACTGTGTGAATCAGGCCTTCATGGACACCAATAAGAAGAAGAGACTTGCTTGGGCCAAGAAACACGAGCAATGGACATTAGACCAGTGGAAATTTGTCCTTTGGTCTGGAGTGCAAATTGGAGATATTTGGTTCCAACCGCTGTGTCTTTGTGAGACGCGGTGTGGGTGAACGGATGATCTCTGCATGTGTATTTCCCACCGTAAAGTATGGAGGAGGAGGTGTTATGGTGTGGGGGTTATTTGCTGATGACACTGTCTGTGAGTTATTTAGAATTTTAGGCACACTTAACCAGCATGGCTACCACAGCATTCTGCAGCGATACGCCATCCCATCTGGTTTGGGCTTAGTGGGACTATAATTTGTTTTTCAACAGGACAATGACTCAACACACCTCCAGGTGGTGTAAGGGCTATTTTACCAAGAAGGAGAGTGATGGAGTGCTGCATCCCCCGACCTCAACCAAATTTTGATGGTTTGGGATGAGTTGGACCACAGAGTGAAGGAAAAGCAGCCAACAAGTGCTCACCATATGTGGGAACTCCTTCAAGATTGTTGGAAAAGCATTCCAGGTGAAGCTGGTTGAGAGAATGCCAAGAGTGTGCAAAGCTGTCATCAAGGCAAAGGGTGGCTATTTGAAGAATCTCAAATATAAATAATATTTTGATTTGTTTAACACTTTTCTGGTTATTACATGATTCCATATGTGTTATTTCATAGTTGTGATGTCTTCACTATTATTCTACAATGTAGAAAATAGTAATACAAAAAATAAAGAAAAACCCTTGAATGAGTAGGTGTTCTAAACCTTTTGACCGGTAGTGTGTGTCTGTTTTTTCTCCTCATTAGCTCATGAGAAGAGACAACTCTCTTATGGAAAGTGCCCCCATGTTCCTTGTTGCTATGGTGTCAGTGGCAGCCCTCATGTAGGCTTGGTTGTAAACATATCAGGAGCGTTGTAAATAGCTCACTGCAGGTGCCAGCCCTCTGAATGGGTTTCTCCCTGTCTGGGTTGCATATCAGATGTGCTGCTGTGAAGGTAAGCCTATTCTTTATCCTTCCTTGTGTCTCTTCATTTAATGGTGTCCCACCACAATGTAGCATAGCCACCCTGCAGCTTTCTCCTACTTTGGCTGTTTGTGCTTTTCTCAATGGCCCCCATTTCTGCTTGACAAGCTTCCAATGTCAATGCCACCAACCTGTTGAACAAGCTGTTAGAAAATAGTCTGTGTACACCGTTACAAGACAAATGGAGGGAGGGGAGGGGGACAGAAGGGGGGTTAACAGTCACTCAGCCAAAACACAGTGCCACGCCCCAGGTGCCAGGGCTAGTAAGAGCAAGCAGCAGGAATGTGAGGGAAATGAATGGGAGTGTAAGTCTTGCCTTTCCCATCGTGAGTGGTCTCTCTTTACACTTTTACTTCAACATAGAGTTGTGCAGTAAAAACTGAACACAAGCGTGGCGCATGGTATGGGCACGGTATTTAACTGTGTGGACGTTTTGATCAACTTTGCCTGGATTTGCCTCTAAAGAAGGTGAATCTTTGAACAGTAGGCTACATGTGGCAGATCATAAGCTTGGCAGAGTTAGGCTAAATACATTGTACCTGTAGCTTCATTATAATTTAAACCCTATCATCATTGCATGGATAGTAACAGCATTCTTCTTTGAGAAATGGCATCTTAAATTCAGTTTTTGAACTGTGAACTGATTCAATTTCTGAATTGTGACATCTGTCAGAGTAGGAGAGGAAATGAAGTTATCCTCGTCTGACTTGATCAAATTCACAGAACAGCAAAACAGGGTGGAAGAATATAGAGTGTGTTAGAATGGAGGCAACACATGGTGTCGGGTCAATGTGTTTATTTTGCCAGTTAATGATATTGACCCTTGTTTTTCTTTTCCCCATGCGAAAGGAAAACCGTGTTTAGCGATGTGAAAAGAAAGCACTGTTCTCTGTTTGCGAGGGAGGAAACTATGCAGCAGAATAGGAATTTTCACTCTTTATAAAGTCCTGGGACTGTGGAAACACTGAAACAGGCCAGCCACTGATTCGAGAGCAGAGCTCTGAGAGCAGAGTACATATTTTCTGTCTGTGCGGTCTGCATTCTGTTTACTGGAAGGGCCCCGTGCAGAGTGCACATGCTCCCACATGTGCCGTCAGTGTGCCCAGGGAGGACTGGTAGAGGGAATGGTAAACGGAGGGGCAGACTCAGAGAATTAGAGAGAAAGTGTGTTTATTTATGCCTTTCTTTTCTGAGGAGGTTAGGTAACATAGAGGCATTAAAACCACACCAGGTCCCCTTGTGCTGCTGCAACGTGAAGCTGGGAGGAGGAGGCGGAGGAGTTTGTCATTTTCAGGCCCCTCTGTGTGGGAAACTGTGTTCTCATCCAAAATGAGCAGTGCTGTGGGACTCTCGAGGCCTGTGGGCTGGTTTCACTGCTTGCTTCCCAGGTTTGGCTGTAGTAGACAGGCAGCGGTAACAATGGGAGGGTTAAGTATCTGATACACACACACACCAAACCCCGGGACTCAGCTGCAAGTAATTAAAGCTGGCAGTTGGCAGAGAGTCAGGCGACTGTAATGGCCGCTGTAAGTTCATACCATAATATGTGGAAGATGAATAGGGTCTGGTAGTAAACGTGTTGTCATGTTGTTGACCTAAGGCTTTCTAGCTCCCCTCCCTGTGTCCCGTTCGCCCTGAGGGGGGAGTCCGAGGGAGAAAGGTCCTCTGTAAATCCTGCTCTCTCTACTGTAATCAGATCTGAAACACTTCTTATTGACATGCCAGGGCTTTTGCTGTGACCTGCATAGTCTTGTTAGGCATATTATTTTTTCCATAGAAGTTGTTTATCCCTGAGGTGTTACCGTCTCAGGTTTGAAAGTAAAAGATGGTTCCTTCTCAGAGAACCCTCAGCAGGCCATTCATTTGATTCTAGTTTGACATGACTGCATGGATTCATTCAGATCTGGTGTTGCAATCTCAATCATAAAGAGAAAAGTAGCTATGGAGCTTTTTGTGTTGTAAAATATATAAAGTATCAGCAGGGGCTTTACCAGGACACTAAAAGCAAATGATATTCAAATGATAATTGTGAAAGGGAGGACTTGTTTGTATGGGCTGACTATGGCCCTATTCCCACTACGAAATATGAAGGAGGGTCTGAGGTGCGGGGTGGTGAAAGATAATTCTACTTTTCAAACATTACATCCTTGCCTTACATTTTGTTGCAGCTGGCTACACGACATTCTTTGTCTGCAGCTCAAATTTAACGTAAATATCACAGTAGCCACCAGCCAGAAAGCACAAACTATTCAACAATGACAAACTTTTCTTCTAAAGCATATTACATTATTGAATAATGCAACCAAACCATATTACACTCTTGAATAATGCAACAATTCACAAGCATGTACAGTTGAAGTCGGAAGTTTACATACACCTTAGCCAAATACATTTAAATTCAGCTTTTCACAATTACTGACATTTAATCCTAGGAAACATTCCCTGTCTTAGGTCTGTTAGGATCACCACTTTATTTTAAGAATGTGAAATGTCAGAATAATAGTAGAGAGAATGATTTATTTCAGCTTTTATTTCTTTCATCACATTCCCAGTGGATCAGAAGTTTACATACACTGAATTAGTATTTGGTAGCATTGCCTTTAAATTGTTTAACTTGGGTCAAATGTTTCAGGTAGCCTTCCACAAGCTTCCCACAATAAGTTGGGTGAATTTGGGCCCTTCCTCCTGAAAGAGCTGCTGTAACTGAGTCAGGTTTGTAGGCCTCCTTGCTCCCACGCGCTTTTTCAGTTCTGCCCACACATTTTCTATAGGATTGAAGTCAGGGCTTTGTGATGGCCACTCCAATGCCTTGACTTTGTTGTCCTTAAGCCATTTTGCCACAACTTCGGGAGTATGCTTGGGGTCATTGTCCATTTGGAAGACCCATTTGCGACCAAGCTTTAACTTCCTGACTGATGTCTTGAGATGTTGCTTCAATATATCCATATACTTTTCCTTCCTCATGATGCCATCTATTTTGTGAAGTGCACCAGTCCCTCCTGCAGCAAAGCACCCCCACAGCATGATGCTGCCAACCCCGTGCTTCACGGTTGGGATGGTGTTCTTCGGCTTGCAAGCTACCCCCTTTTTCCTCCAAACATAAATGATGGTCATTATGGCCAAACAGTTCTATTTTTGTTTCATCAGACCAGAGGACATTTCTCCAAAAAGTACGATCTTTGTCCACGTGTGCAGTTGCAAACCGTAGTCTGGCTTTTTTATGGCGGTTTTGGAGCAGTGGCTTCTTCCTTGCTGAGCGGCCTTTCAGGTTATGTCTATATAGGACACGTTTTACTGTGGATATAGATACTTTTGTACCTGTTTCCTCCAGCATCTTCACAAGGTCCTTTGCTGTTGTTCTGGGATTGATTTGCACTTTTCGCACCTATGTACGTTCATCTGTAGGAGACAGAACGCGTCTCCTTCCTGAGTGGTTTGACGGCTGCGTGGTCCCATGGTGTTTATACTTGCGTACTATTGTTTGTACAGATGAACGTGGTACCTTCAGGCGTTTGGAAATTGCTCCCAAGGATGAACCAGACTTGTGGAGGTCTACAATTTTTTTTTCTGAGGTCTTGGCTGATTTCTTTTGATTTTCCCATGATGTCAAGCAAAGAGGCACTGAGTTTGAAGGTAGGCCTTGAAACACATCCACAGGTACACATCCAATTGACTCAAATGACATGGTCATTCAGCCCAAAACCTTCTAATGCCATACATCATTTCTCTGCACTTTTGTTTAAAGGCACAGTCAACTTAGTGTCTGTAAACTTCTGATCCACTGGAATTGTGAATTATAAGTGAACAATTGTTTTAAACAATTGTTGGAAAAATTACTTGTGTCATGCACATTTACATTTTTAGTCATTTAGCAGACGCTCTTATCCAGAGCGACTTACAGGAGCAATTAGGGCTAAGTGCCTTGCTCAAGGGCACATCAACAGATTTTTCACCTAGTCGGCTCGGGGATTAGAACCAGCGACCTTTCGGTTACTGGCACAACGCTCTTAACCACTAAGCTACCTGCCGCCCTATGCACAAAGTAGATGTCCTAACCGACTTGCCAAAACTATAGTTTGTTAACAAGACATTTGTGGAGTGGTTGAAAAACTAGTTTTAATGACACCATCCTAAGTGTATGTAAACTTCCGACTTCAACTGTATGTGACAATTAAAGGGTTTATTTTCTCATCTATAGGCTACAGTCATTACATTTTAACGTCAAGACAAAAGCACAGAGTTGCTATACCAGCATGTCTTCATCAAGTAAAGTTAGCCTAGCAAAGCTGTTTTATTTGGAAGCCAGACCTGCCACAAAATTGTTTAAATAAAATGCCTCATGATTTGTCAACGTGCACAATTAGTCTGATCTTCAGTCTGATCAACTGTAGTCTACTGATAACAACCACAGCTGCAGGTAGCCTAGAGAAGCCTATGCAATCTGATCCCATCTGGTCCAGGGGAAACGTAATGTCATGTTTTTATAGCCTAAGCTATGTATTTATAGTAGGGATATAACAAATGTAGCATGCATCAGTCAGAAAATCTTTCAAACATTGTGAATCACCGGTTCACATAATTTTTTGCTCGTACTACTTTATTTCTACCTTCCGCAACTACCTCATATTTTGTGACCACTGATGTGTCCTCTCATTCAGTGTCGAACTAGCCATATAACTATGTTGACAGGCATTGATCTACAAGTAATGTTGTATGCCGAAAAACCCCAGGGAATATCAGTAGCCTATTCAAACTGCACACTGTGCCCAGCTTTGCGTGCTGACCAACGCGAGTTAGGTAGCCTGTCCCTGCAGGATCTTGCACATATGTGTGGCACTTTCAGCATTCAAATGCTAAAATGGCTTGGGCAGTATTAGGCTTCATTAGTTGAGTGACAACCTATATAATTTGCTAGATTGTTATCAATGCGCTGTTGAAAATGGTGTTTTACCGGAATAAAAGTAAGCTACAAGAGACTACTCTAATCTGGCTATACCTGCTGAACGGGGCTTACAATAGATTTTATTTCAATTGTTCAGGTTCACCACCAGCAATAGTTTTGGTAGTTTTGCTTTAAACGATCAGTGTACAAAACATTAGGGACGCCTGCTCTTTCCATGACATAGACTGACCAGGTGAATCCAGGTGAAAGCTATGATCTCTTATTGATGTCACCTGTTAAGTCCACTTCAATCAGTGTAGAGAATGGGAGGATACAGGTTAAAGAAAGACTTAAGCCTTGAGGCAATTGAGACATGGATTGTGTATTTGTGCCATTCAGAGGGTGAATGGGCAAGACAAAATATTAAAGGGCCTTTGAACAGGGTATGGTAGTAGATGCCAGGCGCACCGGTTAGAGTGTGTCAAGAACTGCAACGCTGCTGGTTTTTCACACTCAACAATTTCCCGTGTGTATCAAGAATGGTCCACTACCCAAAGGACATCCAGCCAACTTGACACAACTGTGGGAAGCATTGGAGTTAACATGGGCCAGCATCCCTGTGGAACGCTTTGACACCTTGTAGAGTCCATACTCCAACCTTGTAGAGGTCCATACTCCACCTTGTAGAGTCCATACTTTTTTTTATTTTTTTATACTCCGACAAAAATAGAAGCTGTTCTGAGGGCAAAAGGGGGTGCAACTCAATATTAGGAAGGTGTTCCTAATGTTTTATATACTCAGTGTATATGGTAATGTTTTTATATATAGGGTAAAGTTGATAATTTCAAAAACAAGGAATCACTTTTGGGAGCTGCACTGCATTGCTAAAACGGGAGGAGAGAAGAAGCTCGCTAAAAATGTAAAACGTTGAAAACCAATCGGTTTTGAGATGGCGTGAAATCTAAAGTTGTGCTATATATTCATTTGCTATGTCATATGTCATTTGTAAACGATAAATATTGATACATTACTAGCTCAAACACTTAATCTGCAAAAATTACGAGTTAATTAGTGGGCAAAGGTGATTTCAGAACCAAAGAGACAAAAAACATAAGCTACATTGCCCCCCCTAATCTGATAGTGGTAGTAGGGTGGTAGATGTCTAGTCTCCCTTATGGCTCAGATCAGGTGCCTACACAATATACACCATAGACATACATCATTTACACACAGACAGATCCAGCTCAGCGAGGCCCATCTCATAAGCTCTATCAGCAGCTGGTTTTAATTTAGAATGGAAAATGAATGTGTTTATGCAACAAATGTTACTGCATCGAATCGTATCGCATTGCTTCGTTCTCTAATCAAACCGTGTATCGTATCGGAGCCCATGTATCTAAATACGTATTGAATCGTTGTGAAAGGGAAAGATTCCTAATTTATAGCCTAAAATGGGCCCATTTATTTGTTTTCTGAGAAAATGTGAATGTGATCAAATTTGGTTTATATTCATACTTCAGGTGGCTAGGCTACCTAGGCCTTTTTAATCCAAAATTATTGACTGGATTTATTCAATCAACAAAATAGTGATGACTTGCTGTATGAGTATCTTTTTAATTACAGATGCAAAGGCCTACACAATGCAACCCTGCATACAGCGAGCTCAGCCCTGTTTGTTTGTTGTTTTGTTTGTTTTTGTCCAATCGCAGTTGTCTCTTAGTCTGTGTGAATGGTTGTAATGTTTTCATCCTCCTTAGGGCCATGAGTTTTTCCATTATTATATATATATTTTTTAAACATGACTTGATTAGAAAGATTATCTGGTCCCATTATAGCTCATATAAAACCGTTTTTTACTATGATTTATTACTATGACATACACTTCAAATAGGGTCCGGAGTTGGTTAGGTTAGCCTACTACCAGATCAGGAAAAACTCTAGGCCCCAGGAAAACAATTGCCCCCACCACCACTCTATGTCCTGTGGTGCCACCTCTGAAATCACCAAACAATGTTACAAATGAAAAAACATATCCTATTTGTATGTTTTTGGTGGGATGGGCTTCCATAATTTTAACATGGCTCAGTGCAGTCAGCACCTACTGCGACAATTTCAGAATGTAACAGGCTTTTACTGCAATTTCAGGTAGAAAATCTATAAAACAAGTCTAAAATATTAGGAAAATGTCTATACATTTCAGCTGTTTCAAAAACATTGCTCTGCTATTGCCATTTATACTGTAGGAGTGTTGGGCTGAACGAGACAATTGTGTTCACACTGCCCTGCTTCAAGGGGGGCAACTGTTGGACAGGTGTCATGCGCTACCTCCGAAGGTAGCGGTCGAGACAGTCCCGTGTAGCTCAGTTGGTAGAGCATGGCGTTTGCAACCCCAGGGTTGTGGGTTCGATTCCCACAGGGGGCCAGTATGAAAATGTATGCACTCACTAAAACGGTAAGTCGCTCTGGATATGACTAAAATGTAAATGTAAGTAGTGTAGCGCTTGAAGTCACCTCCCTCCACACCCGGCCTCCTCCAGTCCTCCTCGAACCTTTGGCTTTCAGTGTGGTGCTCATCAGCATACTAAACATGGCTCGGGGGCATTGTGCTCTTGTTCCCCTAAATAGCTCCCTGCCATTTTGCAGGGAGGGGGCCGAGCGAGACGTCCCAGGCCCCTGGCACAGACACGTGGTGATGGGGGTTGGTAGGTGTTGTGGGCACCGGGCAGCAGCAGATAGACCAGGCTGTGGAGACATGGCAGGAATCTGGACTGGGGCTGTATTTATCAATATGCTCTTGTTGTTATAGTACATTTATAAACTGCTAGGCCATTTTCCAGAGTGATGGCCAGGCAGGACAATGCTCTGGGCCTGGTACAGGGTCAGTGATAACCGCCAAAGGCATGCTGTACCATGTTTACGAAGGTTATTGTTTTTCGCTGTTGAAAGTTTTGCTTGATGTCTATAAGGAGAGCCTATAAGTATAGCCTATAAGTGAAAGGGAAAAAAGATCCAAACTCACAGAATTGTATTTTACATTTTTGAAAGTTGACCATCTTACTCAAATTTTGAAAAGGAGGAACTGCAACTTTGCTGTATTTACAATTGTCTTCTTGAATTCTGAAAGAGCTTCATCTACAGTAAATCTGCTGACTTCTTTGCAAGCACTCCCATGCTGTGAGATTATGAACAGCCTTTCAAATCCTTGCAAAGGGACTTGACTCACCTTCTGAACCCCCCCCCCCACTCCTCTTTCTCTCTGTCTACAGAATCAGTGTATGACCTTCTCCCCAAAGAGCTGCAGCTGCCATCCTCCACTCAGCAAAACACAGCAGCAGCCATGAGCCAGAAGAGCGGTGGAGAGGCGGCTCCTCCTCCCTCAGCTGCCCTTGACTCAGGTAAGCCCCTCCTCCTCTACCCATCTCCTCTTCTGCCTCCATGGTAACAGTGAGCAGTGCTGGTAATGGTTCCATCCTGTTTCCTGGAGTCAACCCTTCTTTAGGCTACCTGCAAGACCACTTCCAACTACATTAGGGGTAGGCAGCACACAGTCTGTACCTGTAGGCTTACACCTGCATGTAGAGAGTACAGCCAACCCTCTATATTTCATATTATGCGTCCATCACATGCCTTGACAAATAGGCATGGAGCAGCTGCTGAAGACCGGAGTTATGAGGCATTATTGCCCTCTCCCTCGGGCATCCTGTGGCCCTCAGCAAAACACACTGCACACAGTGCCAGCCAGCCATCCCTGGGCCCTGGGGGCTTGCTCACGTCTCTGAAGACTGTGAACAGTTCTGACTGTGAGGGATGGGAATGACCTGTTCCTGTTTTTTTGTTTTGATGTGCATTATCCCCTGGGTTTTACACAGAGATAATTATTGGAGACATGCAGAACTATGAGCACCCTATATCATGATCTGTTGGTGGTTGCTATAAACCTCACAGCTCAGATGTAATCAGCTCCAGCTGCAGCCCCTTTTTAGAACCCCAATCAGAGGGCTAGACTGAAAATGAGCAGTAGTAAAGCATTGCCTGGTTTTATGCTGACACAATGATTCTATACAGGGGCTATAGGATCCAAACATCTCTTTATGACATAGGCCTACAGGTTGCAAGCAGATCAGAAAGGCCTCTTTTTAATACTTGTGCTTTAGAGTATACATTTTTAAAGGTTCCCCATCAGGGCGTAGGGGCTGTAACACACAAACAGAGAGGGCATTCTTTCTCTCCATAGAAATCCAACTTCATGATCCCAGCTCAACAATTGGCTATAAGGATAAGCACTGTTTTGAGTGGTTGGGTTATGCTAAAACAAAGTAATGCCTACAGTCCTTGCTGGGAACACTGTGCCTTGCAGTTGGAGTCTAAGGAAACCCTCTTCATTCCTTCCCGTTAGAGGACACCCCTGATTCTTTCGGGGCACACAAGACCTACAGAGTCCCCATCTTCTTGGGCTGTCTTAATGATCTTCAATACGGCAGTCTCAGTCTATTTGGGGTCCACTAAATAATGAAAAGCAAAATGTACCCCATTAATTGACAATAGCAATTGGCTTCCAGTCTGATATGGTACATTTGTGAAGATAAACATTATAAAAATGCTAACCATCTCTCTTTGGGACAAGACACAAGTCAGAAGCAGGGTACAAAACCATTTCGGTACTGCTCACAAAAGCATTGTTTGAGATCCAAAAATTCAGTGATATCTCCTTGCAAAATACCAGAAATATCACTAACTGTTTACTTATGTGTTTTGCAGCTATTTTGCTTAACCAGTTATTGCCACACCATTATTTAAAGAAGTATCTTCTGACACCATGCATCAGTCTGTGTAAGGCTAAATAGTACATATAGTACACTACTTGCACATAAGGAATCCAGAAAATCACTGAAACTAGTATGTTTGCAACTGTAGGCCTAAATGTTAATTAACCCAATATCATATTCAAAGGAAGAGAAAAAAGATCAAACAAAACTTGTCACAACCTGAACATTCAAAATGCAATTCACTTTAGCTCTTTTTACTCTGCCCCTTACCAAAGTGTCCCGGTTTAGAGTGAGTTTCAGTAGAACCAGAAGTATGTTGCCTTCGGACATCAGTGCTTCAATGAAGCCAATGCAGCCCTCAGACAAGGCGGGACATACTGGCTGTAGCTGGAGGAAGGTGAAGTATTTTTCAGTTTACATGAAATTGAATTTGGGACTGTAGGTTTCACTGCAAATTGGCCTTACTTCTTCTGGCTATCTCTTCTTCTTTTCACTTTTATGTGAACTTTATTTTGTACCCCAAATCTTTGCAATCAAGTATTGAAAAAATACTTTGACATTAAATTGTAGGTTTTTATTGGTCAAATGAGGACAACTCTTTAATTTTAGGCTGTCCAGCAGTTCAGGTTTTTTTTGGTCACACCAGCCAATTTTGGCCGTCGCTTTGGCTCTTTGTTCAAGTAGTTTCTTCCTCCCCATATCCCTGCACAGCCTTCCTCCGTTTGCCAGCCAGATAGCGCTCTGCTGAAGCATCTCTGCTCTGGAGCTGCTGCTTTGGCCTTTTTACTACTGTACTGTGTTGTTACTGTACTTTGCAAGGCGGGTGCATGCTGGCTGTGACATTACCCTACTCCCATCCTACGCCTGCCCTGCTACTGACACTGCTTTTTATAGCTTGGCCTGGCTGTCACCACATCCCTGATGCCAGTGTCCTTACTGTTTAGCTCTGTACGGCTGCACACTTCCCTGCCCCTGTTCCTATCCCTGTTCTTGTCCCTGTCCTAGCGCCCCTGCCTGTAACCTTAAGGCTTCATTACTTTTGTCCTGTTTGTCCTCCATTCCCTTCCCTGACCCCTGCACTTTGAGATATGGCTGAATGGAGATGTAGCATCACTCTAGGTTGGCTTCAGCTGTTATGTAGGAATGTCTGTTATTTTTAGTCAACTCTGGCCATACAAAATTCATATTGCTTTTACTTTGCTGATTAGCTCTCCCCTTTTTATTTTTCTAATTGATGTAACATGTTATTGATTTCCATCTAGAAGTCTGAAATGAGCATGAATTATTTGTTGTCTGAGGTCAACTTTCTTCCTTGCCTTTCAGTCAGTCTATATGGGAAAACGTTTCGTAAAATGAAATCCAAATTGGTACTAATGCCAGGCCATTTTTAAGGGAGGTCATTTCAAATAGTGCACTTCACAAGAGAGTCTGTTTTTCAGTTTTAAGTAAGTAATTGCAGTGGGAGTCTTTTTATAGGTGTACACTAGAGAGGGAAAGGACCTTATGTTACTTTTGCCCATAATTTCATCCAGTTGATCTTTAGGAATGTTTGTTCAGTTCACACCTTGCTATCCCAGCCACTCCTTCTCCTGCTTCCCACCCATGCCAAAGGGTCAGAGTTTGCTTGTGCCAACTTAGCTTCTGCATGAGTTTAAAGTGGAAATACATGTTATTTTACAAGCTCCAAAATGACACTCAGCCAGTACATTGAACAGCACCTGATCAATATCAGCATCCACACACCTCAGCAATATATTGACAAGTGAACATACTCCACAAAGTCTTTATGAAATGTTCTTCCTTTATTTGTTTCAATAATATTCAGCAAATGCACAAAGTGAATTGCTTTTTTGTTGATTGGATGCAAGTTGTTTTGCTATTAATGAACTTAACTTGCATTTTAGCTGGGCCCCACAGGCGTCGTCATGGGTTGTGTGACTGTGTCTGTCTATCAGTAGTGAAGACATTTAGTCCCAAGGGCTCTTAACCCATCAAAAATCACCCAGGGTGTCGAGTAGGTCCGTCTAAACTTTTAGACTTCTTATTATTTAAATGTATTGCATTTTATTGCATTTACAGTTTTTTGTATTGTATTGCCACTGAGTTTTTGATGTCAAAGTTTTGTTTCTTTAATTCTGTATTTAAATGGTAGTGGAACACAGTGTAGAAGGGGGTGGGGTTAAAGGGACATATTCATCATCTCCAGCACCACCCCAACATTAACATATGTGAAAATGGCGCATTTCTGTGTTTTGTAGTAAAAGAAAAAGATAAAGATAAGTGTTTCCAATGACATCAGCCAATTAGTAGGCAATGTCTACTCAAAATTTGTCCAAATCACACGATGCACACCGATGATGCCATTGGATACACTTATCTTCCACTATCTTTTTTTACTACAAAACATAGAAATGCACCATTTTCACATATGTTGATGTTGGGGTGGTGCTGGAGATGATGAATATGACGTTGAAAAATTGTGAAGTTTCCCTTCAAGGGTTTAAGGGTAAAGAAAAGCAGAACTTGGGCTAGAATGGAACATGCAATGGTCCCATAGGTGGAGGCATGGGTCTTAGGTAATGCCATTTACAATAAGAGCAAGTGTTTATTAAATGTTTATTATGTTCTATGTTTATTTCAAAATGTATTAAGTCTACGCTGTAATACACCTTGAATCCCATTGCCTCCATCTGCTGGGACTGTGCAATAATCACATTGGTTTTAAGAGCATGGTGATTTGCAGCCACTGAGCATTTTTGTTGAGTGGAAATTGGTAGGGTTTGTGGAAAGAATAGCCTACATAAATTGAATGATATACTACCGATACTACCATTTTATGGCCGAAACAAATAGTTACAGTGCCTTTAGAAAGTATTCATACCCCTTTACTTATTACACATTTTGTTGTGTTAAAGCCTGAATTTCTCTCACCCATCTACACACAATACCACATAATGACCAAATGAAAACATGTTTTTAGACATTTTAGCAAATTTATTGAAAACGAAATACAGAAATATCAAATTTACATAAGTATTCACACCGCTGAGTCAATACTTTGTAGAAGCACATTTGGCAGCGATTACAGCTGTGAGTCTTTCTGGGTAAGTCTCTAAGAGCTTTCCACATCATTTTTGTATATTTTAAGATTATAAATTATTTTAAATAATTGTATTTAAAAACTAAAATGTAAGTACTGTCAAATTGGTTGTTGATCATTGCAAGACAATCATTTTCAAGTCTTGCCATAGATTTTCAAATATATTTAAGTAAAAACTCAGCCACTTGGGAACATTTACTGTCTTCTTGTCAAGCAACTCCAGTGTAGATTTGGCTTTGTGTTTTAGGTTATTGTCCTGCTGAAAGGTGAATTAATCTCCCAGTGTCTGGTGGAAAGCAGACTGAACCAGGATTTCCTCTAGGATTTTGCCTGTACTTGGCTCCATTCCGTTTCTTTTTTATCCTGAAAACCCCCCCAGTCCTTAATGATTACAAGTATACCCATAACATGATGCAGCCACCACTATGCTTGAAAATATGGAGCGTGGTACTCAGTAATGTGTTGTATTGGATTTGGCCCAAACATAACACTTTGTATTCAGCACAAAAAGTTAATTGCTTTGACACATTCTTTGCAGTATTACTTTAGTGCCTTGTTGCTAACAGGATGCATGTTTTGGAATATGTGTATTCTGTACAGGCTTCCTTCTGTTCTCTGTCAATTTGATTAGTATTGTGGCATGCCTATAATGTTGTTGATCATGCTCAGTTTTCTCCTATCACAGCCATTAAACTCTGTAACTGTTTTAATGTCACCATTGGCCTCATGGTGAAATTCCTTAGCAGTTTCCTTACTCTCTGGCAACTGAGTTAGGAAGACACCTGCAACTTTGTAGTGCCTGGGTGTATTGATACACCATCGAAAGTGTAAATAATAACTTCACCATGCTCAAAGGGATATTTAATGTCTGCTTTTTTCATTTTTACCAATCTACCAATAGGTGTCCATCTTTGCAAGGCATTGGAAAACCTCCCTGGTCTTTGTGGTTAAATCTGTGTTTGAAATTCACTGCTCAACTGAGGGACCTTACAGATAATTGTATGTGTGGGGCACAGATATGAGGTAGTCATTCAGAAATCATGTTAAACACTGTTATTGCACACAGAGTGAGTCCATGCAATTTATTATGTGACTTAAGTAAATGTTTACTTCTGAACTTATTTATGCTTGCCATAACAAAGAGGTTGAATACTTATCGACTCAAGGCATGATTTATTGACTCAAGCTTTTCATTTTTGTAAACATTTAGAAAAACATCATTCCACTTTGACGTTATGGGGTATCGTGTGTAGGCCAGTGACAAATCTCAATTTAATCCATGTTAAATTCAGGCTATAACACAACAATTTGTGGGAAAAATCTACCGGTGTGAATACTTTCTGAAGGCACTGTATATAATTTGTTCATAATATACACCATTTTATGTGTGAAGTTCTCTAGCTTCAATCTGTACTTTGTTCCTCTGGATGTCTCTGTACCAAACCTCCTCAGAGTAATTATACATGAAGCCTTCAACCTTTTGACCTCCATCTCACTTTGAATCTTGAATTGCAATGCATTTCGTTAGCCAGGGTATTATGCACAAACAGAGCAGGTGATGACTCAAAATTCTAACAAGAAATGAATCCTGAATCTCTGCCCTTCAAGTCAGCCATTTTGGTGGTTATAGCTGTCTTATTGGCCAGCTGTCTTTTTCTTTTAGAATGGATGGGCTCCTATTGAACAGGATGTCTTCATTACCACCTGGCGTTCAGCATTTCAAGGTTATCAGATGTACTGTGCTGTTTGCAGGTATAATAGTTTGTCAAGATCAAAAGGTTTAAAACCAGGCAATGCTTTATGAGGGCCAGTTTCCTGGACCCAGATTAAGCCTACTCCTGGATTAAAAAGAATCTCCATTGAAAGTGCTTTTTAGTCCAGAAATAGTCTTAACTTGACATGATGATGACCAAAGACACATTAGGCTTTAACGAGGCTAAACAACAGGGGTTAAAAGGTGTCTGTAATAAATGCCTCTTCCTGTGGCCAGGTGCCTTTCTCCTGTGATAAATCAGACATCCTGATTTAAATTATTTATACCCTGGATAAAGAGAGGCAGCAGTGCTCTCCTCCATCCTACCTGTAGGTGTCTGAGTTTACTCTTCTTTAAGACCTGGCTACATTTTAAACAAACTATCAGCCTTGCGTGTTTAGACTAGAAGGCTAATGGTGGCGTGGGAGAGACAGAGAGGGAGATTCTATCCAACAGCTCTACTGCTCCACAGCACAGGCCAAAAACAGAGGGATTTCATTCTCTCCCGCAGCGTTTGCTGTCCTGCCATTTATTACACGGTTGTCTTTAGTTTCATTACACTCAAAGCAGGGCAACTTGTTTTTAGATTAGAAAAAAATAGGTTACCTCCTTCCTCTGGAGAGACAGCATGACATAAAAGGGCAGTTGTTTGAAATGTGTACACAACTCACGGATGGGACGATTTACTCAGGCATATTTGCCAATGTACAGTAGTCTACAGAAAGCTTTTAGGCCATATAAATAAGTCAGGAGGGAGCAGAGGAAGAGCTGTGAACCTTTACAAAGCTGGAGGGGTTTACTGGACTGGGTTTCTTTGAGGCCTTTGTTTCTCCAGTGTTTTTAAGTGTGGTGAGAGGGCGCTCAAAGTGGCTGCAAATCATTCACTGTGGTTCCAATCTTAGTAGGGCCTATATGTTTCTCATGTTTGTTGCTCTTCTAAAAATCTGCATGAACTGCACATCATGAAATGTTTCAAAGGAAAGCATCATATTTAGATTTTCTACTTTTTATAATTTTGTAATGAACTAATCCTTCAGCATTTCAAAACCACTACTGTTATGTTTATTCTTGTTTTTAAACTGATTTTCATTTGATATTACATGGTTGTGAAAATGGAACTAGTTCTTTTGCCTCCTAGGATCTGCATGTGGGGTCTGTGGGAGGAAGCTTACAGCTGCCATGGGGAACAAATTGCTGTCTTGCTGGATCCCAATTGAACTAAAACTATTCCTGTCTCTTGAATAAAAAATGTAATCTATAATCTATTGGGTAAAATAGCTGCTCCCTACCATCTGCAATCAGGTGAAAGTTTTTTGTCTGTTTGCTAGATTGTATGGATTTCCGCAAACAGAAGCAATGTGCTGTATGTTTTGAAAGCATTCTTGTTCACCAGAGCATAAATAGATGTATGGCTTTATCCATTTCTTCTGTTTATCATGGCTACTCTTCAATAAGTTCAATCAATTTAGCCATAAAAAATTAATTTGAGAAAAATATAAACCTATTAAAGCAAAATTGTGCTCCACATTGTTGCACTCTGGCATGGTTCCTATATGAGTGCATTTGGAACAGGAAAAGTGAGAGGGCTTGTGGGTGGAATGTAAAGTGACTGGAATTTCCTCATAGACAATGCACCACATTGGATTGTAATGAGTCATAGATATCTGGCATTCTTCCGATTACCATCAAAAAGCTATCTTATTTTTCAGTCATAAGGACTGTAACTACAGTTTTGAATGAAGTGTAGCCTAGTTGCACCTCTTTTATTTTTGATTGTTTTTAAATTCAGCGTATCGAGATAGGTTTTACAAATTAGGATAGCTTGTCTGCCTGTCCTCTCACTCCTCTCCCTTCTCCTGCAACAGTCTTCAGGTTTTCACCTCCATGCTCAGACCTTAGCCTAGTGCTAGGCCCTTAGGCTACCAAGGCTTCCACTTCTTCCATCATATCTCTAGTAGACAGTCAGGTATTGCTTGTTTGTAATGCTTTATTTCTTAACATGGGGTGTGATAAGCTTTCTCCAACTCCATGTTTTTGTTGCCCTTTTATGCCAGGGACAAGCCCTACAGTAGCCAAACAATCCAGTTTGTCATCTTCCACTTCTGTGCAAACAATCTACCATGTAGCATCTGCCATTTCACCTGCTTGAAGCTGCACTGTACTGTACCCTGCATTGAAGACCTGATAACTAGGAATGCTTTTGAAATGTACTCAACATTTGCTGCTATTTTCAACCCTGGCTAAGGTTTCCTAAATTGTCTTAGGAGGACTTTCAGAAAAACATATTGAGCAGGAATAGAATGAGACCCTTGAATGACGGTTCCATTTTCACATACTTTTTGTTCAACATAGGTTTTTATTACATTTGAATGTTCAGCTCTTATTGCTCATTCGCTGTCTCGTTTTTATTCCAGGAAGTTCCCTCTGAAGCAGGGAGTGTCTGCATATAAAATGGTCTGCAGTTCTCTGCTTCATAGGTCAGAAGCTTGTTTATCTTGTCTCTGTGGCTACGCTCAGTCCCAACTAAATTGTTTGAACCTGTATGAAAAAAAGCTCCAATTGGCACGCATCATCTTACACACCAGATAATCTTAATTTCATTTGAACATCCTTCTTCATGTAGATTTCCCAGTTAATTTCTGTTCATGGTAAATGCTATTGAAAATCAAGTCCCAGTGTCACTGAAAGATGGCTAAAGAATTGGATTACTTCATGTTCTGGGGTACTATTTTTTGCAGATTGAATTAGAAACTGACTATCAATTTCAGATAATTAGATTTTCATGTCAGAAGATTCATGACTTTCCATTTATATCATATCCTATAATATGACCCTTTCCCCCATTTTTGGGTCAGAACACACATGTACAAACATACTCACCTACACACACTCATACTCCCACATAGAGACACACTTACACATCATGATGCAATAAAAGAAAAGTGAAAATTATAATTGGATGACCAAAGAAAAGCAAAAACTAAAAAAACTAAAAACAATCATGCACAAATTTCGCTGCTTGAATGGGACTGCTAGCCAATGCTGGTTGAGATGCCTTTATTTACTGTCCAATTGTATGCACTGTAGATGCCACCACCGTCTCCTCTTCTATGACCATGGGAGGCCCTCGCAGTGCTTTTCCCACCTCTTCCAGCTCCACCATGCACTCCACTACTTCAGCCACCGACCAGACCTCTGCTCACACCGGCATCGCCGCTCCAGACGAAGGTGTAAGTAGCAGAGTGGTGGCAGAGATGCTTGGCGCTGAGGGCGGGACTGGCAACAGTGGGAGTGCTGGTGGCGGCAGGGCTGGCGGCGAGAAAGGAGGAGGGGCCGGATCCCTAGGAGGAGGAGGAGGAGGAAGAGGGGGGGCATCCCAGGAGGCCCAGCAGCACCACCAGATGACCCCCTCCAAACGGCGGACGGTGCTGAACATCTCGCCTCCGCCCGAGGACCTGTTTGACGACAGCTGCATGTCCTGCCAGGAGGATCAGCTCCAGGACTCAGAGCAGAGCAACAGCATCTGGATGGATGACTCCGCCTCCAACTTCAGCATCGTCAGCTCCAGCTCCTACAACGACAACACAGAGGTGCCCCGGAAGTCCCGCAAGCGCACCCCCCGCCAGCGGCCCGGCCCCAAGCCTGCCTCGGCCGAGGAGGCCAGCATGGACGTGTTTGATGCAGACAGTGCCAAAGGGCCGCACTTTGTGCTCTCGCAGCTGGGCTCAGACAGCAAGGCCTGTACCAAAGGAAGGTGGGTGCCCCTGGATCTCTTTTACAGTGAAATTAGCCCATGTGGAAACCTATCTAACCTACTGTTTACTTCCTTTTGGTCTGCAGAGTTAACTTTCCTTTTCTTTTACATCTCTGTAAAGTTGTGGTTAAGTTTCAGTTCTCCGTTTGAATCTTGAACATTAAGACAAGTTACATGTCAGAGAAAGTGATTAATTCATGGAAAAACACTGATAGACTTATACCATTGAAATTGGCAGTGGCCATTTACAATTACTATTGAATGGACATCTCAACAGAACTGTTCATTTTATACCTTGCCTGATTTTTGAAGAAGTTGATCTAAATTAGCTCCATACTTATTCCCATTGTTAAGAGGTGTAAAACCACTATACAACAAGCAGAAATCGTACCAAACCACTGGCTGAACGTTTTCCTCTGTGCTTGAAGAAGAGCGGGCATATCAGAGGCTAGGGAGGGGCAGGATACCACAGCACAAACAATGGTCAGCCATGGTGAATCACACTGAGCCTCTTTGAAAAGCGCTGAGAAAGCAGACCAGATTAAATAAACCGATAAGTCTGGATCCCCTAAGAGGTTCTGATGGACTCTGCTTGGTAGTGGGCCTCCAAACTCTGCATTGCTCGCTAGTGTCACTGGGAAACCATGGCAACTATTTGGGGATCCCTCACTAGTCTCCTGCTGCTCTCTAGTTCCAAATACCCCCTATGCTCCACCATACACACACACACACACAAACACAAACACACACACAGATATTTGCTGGTGGGGTCACAGCTTGGCTGGAACTTTGATAGTAAGTGGACGGTCTCCAAGTCCTGTCAAGTTCTCTTCTACCGAGAGGACGTTTGGTGCCAGCAGTGGAGCTGCTCTTTCCTCCCCTTACATAAATGAACACAAGGAGGAGAGTAGGAGTGGGGGTGAGGGTTGCTGCCAGTGCCACCCAACGCCAAGTTGTGCACCCTCAGTCCCCAATGATTACAAGGACACAGGCAGGGTTAGGGTTAGCAGGGGACAGTGCTGTGAATGAGTGAAAGGAAACAGTCCCCTGCATTATATATAAGCAAGCGTATTGTAGTCAATGGTAGTGTTGCTTGTTTCAATGTAGGTTGTTTAGGAGCTGTTGGGCTGACACTGTAGCTAACCAGTCTGTCTTGCAGTTCGGCAGATGGCCCCCAGACAACCCATCAGAAAGGGGGGACCCTAGCGAGCCAGTTCCCTCAGAAGAGTGAGGGCAAAGAGCTGAAGATCCTGGTCCAGCCTGAGACCCAGCACAGAGCCCGCTACCTGACTGAGGGCAGCAGGGGGTCAGTGAAGGACCGCACTCAGCAGGGCTTCCCCACCATAAAGGTATGCCTTAAACCAACAACAAGAACAGGGGTGCTGGGCTGGGGAATCTAGGGCTTTTTGTGGACAGTCAGTGCCCCATACACTGTTCACTGTTTTGACTCTACTCCTTTGTAAGTATGCCTTTATCTGTCCTTCACCAAACACCACCATCAACCTGCTCCATACTCATTGTTACATAACACCTCTACATTGGGTTAACATGCTTAAGTCAGTGATTCAGTGATTGTCACAGGCTATGTAGAAACTTGTATAAGTGATGCAACGTATCAACCCCAGGGTATTTTCTTTTTATGAAATAAGGTTTTATAGCTAGCTGTTACAACACATCTTGTAAGGCAGCACTCAGTTGGTAGAGCATGGCGCTTGCAACGCCAGGATAGTGGGTTCAATTCCCGGGACCACCGGTACGTAAAATGTATGCATGCATGACTGTAAGTCGCTTTGGTGCCTGCTAAATATTATATAACCTACATAAAAACAACAGATGTTCTTGTCCACCGAGAAAAGAGGTAACTATCATTATTCTCTTGAAGTGATTACAACGTCAAATCGTGACTTTGTTTGCATTTCTTTGTCATATCTCTGTATCAACAATGCTATTCACAATGTATTGCATACCTCAAATGTTTTACTCAAAGTAAATGGCAAAACAGGCAGTTGTGCAGTTGCAGTTCTATTATCATAGAATGCTATAAGATATGGCATTATCATCTTACTAAGCAGAAAGCTGGTACTATCTATCACGTATTCACTTTTGTACATTATTTTAGCTGCACCCTTTTGGCTCTTGTGAAAACTATCACTTGCACAATACATTCAACGCTCGAAATTCTCTAGTAACTTACATAAATAGGTAGAGTTGACTTTGGAGCAGCTGCGCTATTTTCTGATCTGAGTGTTCTTTGTTTCCTTCTTGTCCACAGCTGGAGGGTGTGAATGAGGCAGTGGTGCTCCAGGTGTTTGTGGGTAATGATGCTGGGCGTGTGAAGCCACATGGGTTCTACCAGGCCTGCAGGGTGACGGGGCGCAACACCACAGCCTGCAAGGAGGTGGACACCGAGGGCACCACTGTCATTGAAGTGTCCCTGGACCCCAGCAACAACATGACCCTTGCGTATGTATCTGCTTATTGCCATAGCTGTTGCAATTCTGTAAAATCACACATAATGGAGACTGCTCCTCTTAGTCATCCTCCATTGGGAGTGTGTTAGTGGCTGTTTCAGTGTGTTAGGGGCTGTCGGGGGCTGTTGCAGCCGCTGGGGCCTTGGTCAGCAGGCCTGCCTGCCAGTCTAACAGCTGTGCTGTGTGTGTCTCTCTCTGCAGGGTGGACTGCGTGGGGATCCTGAAGCTGCGTAACGCTGATGTGGAAGCTCGTATCGGGGTGGCCGGCTCCAAAAAGAAGAGCACGCGTGCCAGGCTTGTGTTTCGGGTCAACATCCCCAGGCCGGACGGCTCGGTGCTCACGTTACAGACACCGTCGTCCCCCATCCTGTGCAGTGAGTGGCTTTAGGTTATTCATAGCATCTGCTTACCGGAGTTCTCTCAGGAACGCTGTCGGAGCTCAGAGCTGACGCACGTCACCAGGGGATTAGGGGGAGGGAGGAAAAAGTTCCTTCAGGGGGTTGGGTGGACAGGAGGAAAGTGAAAAGGAGCTTGGGTCAGGACAAGGATGTCAATAATGAAGTCTCCATTGGGAGCCGTTACTGTCAAAATTGGACTGGATAGCCTTATGAGCATTTGTAATATAGGTTAGTTTTATTGTTTTCATCTTGTTTTTAAGTTCCAAGCTGAAGACTTGAACACTCTGAAGAGATGATTCAGTCTAGAAGTTCCATTTCTAATGCGTTATGTATACTTAGCAGATCGTTTTCTAATTTAAGTAAATGTTCAGAGACCATGTATATAGACTCTCTTCAGCGTCATGTGTTCCTCCCGTTGTGGGCATAGGGTGTGGCTGTGAGTGGCAAAAATAGGAAAGACTGCTCTGGGGTATAAGAAATTCTATTTGTCGGTGGTTTTAGAAGCAGAACTTCTCCAAAAAAATGAGGGAGAGAAAGAAAGGGGGAAGAAAGAGGTGTGGACTTCTATTGTTTACAATGTCAGAGTGCAATCCGACCAAGGGAAAATCTGGCCAGAAAATATAAAATATAAATCTCCAATGGCGTCTGTCTGTCTGTGTGTGTTGTGCTGTGGAGCGGGGTGGTGAGAGTGAGGAAGGCCTGTGAAAACTGGGGAGGGCGGAGGAGTAGGAGGAGTCTGAGCTTGTTGTTTATAGAAACTTGGGGATTTCTATTTGCCTGTGAGAAAGGGGGACTGCAAAGATAGTGTCAACTTGACCTATAGTACAGTCATTTTACTGTCTGGATAATGATTATATACAAAAAAAAATAAAAAAAAATCGAACAAATCTCAAGCACATGCACATACACACTATTTTATTAATGCCAGCTCAGCTCACATTTTTCCTGGCAAAGCAATTAAAGCACAATTACTATGTGTGCCTTCCAAGAAATCACAAGGTACTCTTGAGCAATTGGTTTAAGCTTTTCTGTTGGCATCCCCTGGTTCTTCCTGAGAAGGCCAGCAGTTCTGAACCCGTGACAGAATACTAGTTAAAGAAGCCTGACAGTCTGTTTGTGTCTTGTCTACAGCCCAGCCTGCAGGGGTGCCTGAGATTCTGAAGAAGTCCCTCCACAGTTGCTCGGTGAAGGGGGGTGAGGAGGTCTTCATTATTGGGAAGAACTTCCTCAAGGACACCAAAGTCATATTTCAGGAAAATGTATCAGGTAGGCCTACACAACCAAGTATTGTCTGAAATCCATGTCCTTACTTTATATGAATAATGTAAACTTGGCCATTTTATATTTATTCCTTTACCTACCATACTAATGAAACCGATAATTTTTCCCCCTAAGATGAGAAGTCTTGGAAGGCAGAGGCTGAAATTGACATGGAGCTGTTTCACCAGGTAAATAAGAAAATTCTCTGCTTATTGTGGTCCTAGAATGATTAATGCAAATGATTTAACGGGTTGATTAGATAACAGCAGCCATTTGAGATTTGTAGGTTTAGATGTAATCATCTTAAATTGCTACTCACTCAGTGAGGTGAATGGCCTCATTGTTTTGTGACCTAATTACTGTGAGCCACAGTGGTAAGCGTGTCTCAACAGTCCTGCATAAACCTTTGCCCTTGGGAGCCAGAGGGTCAGAGCTGTGTTAGCTAAGCCTCAATCAGTTGTCTGAGCCCTGAGGTGTTAGACGTCTTTCACATATTATTCACAATTTGTAACCAGGCAAACCATGTAAATTCACCACCACACCTTTTACTAGTCAGCAAAGTTAGAAAGGTGTTGTGTGTCTGAACTAGTTGATGACGTACAGAGTCCATTGTGTCTCTTTCTCTCTTTCAACTCTACATTGTGCTGACGTCGCTTGATTATTGAATCAAAGTAATTTTGCACTTGCACATGTTTTATAAGGGATGTTGACACACGTTTGTCACAGGATTTGATGTACAGTGGGGGAAAAAAGTATTTAGTCAGCCACCAATTGTGCAAGTTCTCCCACTTAAAAAGATGAGAGAGGCCTGTAATTTTCATCATAGGTACACGTCAACTATGACAGACAAATTGAGGGAAAAAAATCCAGAAAATCACATTGTTGGATTTTTAATGAATTTATTTGCAAATTATGGTGGAAAATAAGTATTTGGTCACCTACAAACAAGCAAGATTTCTGGCTCTCACAGACCTGTAACTTCTTCTTTAAGAGGCTCCTCTGTCCTCCACTCGTTACCTGTATTAATGGCACCTGTTTGAACTTGTTATCAGTATAAAAGACACCTGTCCACAACCTCAAACAGTCACACTCCAAACTCCACTATGGCCAAGACCAAAGAGCTGTCAAAGGACACCAGAAACAAAATTGTAGACCTGCACCAGGCTGTGAAGACTGAATCTGCAATAGGTAAGCAGCTTGGTTTGAAGAAATCAACTGTGGGAGCAATTATTAGGAAATGGAAGACATACAAGACCACTGATAATCTCCCTCGATCTGGGGCTACACGTAAGATCTCACCCCGTGGGGTCAAAATGATCACAAGAACGGTGAGCAAAAATCCCAGAACCACACAGGGGGACCTAGTGAATGACCTGCAGAGAGCTGGGACCAAACTAACAAAGCCTACCATCAGTAACACACTACGCCGCCAGGGACTCAAATCCTGCAGTGCCAGACGTGTCCCCCTGCTTAAGCCAGTACATGTCCAGGCCCGTCTGAAGTTTGCTAGAGTGCATTTGGATGATCCAGAAGAGGATTGGGAGAATGTCATATGGTCAGATGAAACCAAAATAGAACTTTTTGGTAAAAACTCAACTCGTCGTGTTTGGAGTACAAAGAATGCTGAGTTGCATCCAAAGAACACCATACCTACTGTGAAGCATGGGGGTGGAAACATCATGCTTTGGGGCTGTTTTTCTGCAAAGGGACCAGGACGACTGATCCGTGTAAAGGAACGAATGAATGGGGCCATGTATCGTGAGATTCTGAGTGAAAACCTCCTTCCATCAGCAAGGGCATTGAAGATGAAACGTGGCTGGGTCTTTCAGCATGACAATGATCCCAAACACACCGCCCGGGCAACGAAGGAGTGGCTTCGTAAGAAGCATTTCAAGGTCCTGGAGTGGCCTAGCCAGTCTCCAGATCTCAACCCCATAGAAAATCTTTGGAGGGGAGTTGAAAGTCCGTGTTTCCCAGCGACAGCCCCAAAACATCACTGCTCTAGAGGAGATCTGCATGGAGGAATGGGCCAAAATACCAGCAACAGTGTGTGAAAACCTTGTGAAGACTTACAGAAAACGTTTGACCTGTGTCATTGCCAACAAAGGGTATATAACAAAGTATTGAGAAACTTTTGTTATTGACCAAATACTTATTTTCCACCATAATTTGCAAATACATTCATTAAAAATCCTACAATGTGATTTTCTGGAAAAAAAATTCCTCATTTTGTCTGTCATAGTTGACGTGTACCTATGATGAAAATGACAGGCCTCTCTCATCTTTTTAAGTGGGAGAACTTGCACAATTGGTGGCTGACTAAATACTTTTTTTCCCCACTGTATGTCATTTTAAGCTTGGGGCTACTGTACATTTTTGTTAGCTAAGTGGATTTGTCTGTCATGCGTTTCCCCTCAGAATCACTTGATTGTGAAGGTTCCTCCATACCAGAACCCAGCCATCGCGTCAGCGGTGTGTGTGGGGATTTACGTGGTGACCAATGCTGGCCGATCCCATGACGTGCAGCCTTTTACCTACACTCCAGAACCAGGTCTGTGATAAGTCAATGAACAAACGTTCTTCCTCTTACTCCTCCTGCGCCACCTTAAAGCAGAATTTCCTCAGAGCACGTCTTCAGCCACTCTAAATTACAACCATTACTCTACCACCACTACTGGATTAGGTGGATATATCCTCTAGCCTGCTCTAAATGTACCATTCCAGTCTTTGGTGCAGGAAGCCATGCCCACTCGGGAACAGAGGAGGATTTGTCTCCTCCTTTTCTCTCTCATCACTTCCAGTCGTCAAAACGTCCTTTGGGCACTGTGGCACGAACTGTCAATGAGCAAGCAGGAAGTGGCAGAGAAAGGAACTAAAACAATTAAACAAAACATGGAAGTGTAGATGATCCATCTAAAAAAATACCCTTTTATAGACAGTATGTACTAAACATTATACCGGATTAGGCAGCACCCTTTACAAAACAGTCAAGTCATACAGATTTATTCCTCATTGTTTTTCCCTCTATACAGTAACATTTAATTTCATATTATATTTTTGTAAATGAAATCCTGACATGCAGAGGATGGAGAATGAGACAGGGTATGAAGAATAAGGTCATCTGATTTGCATGTCCATAACTCAACCTGCTTATTTGTGTATGTCTCAGGGGACATATCTGTGAAGAAAGAAGTCCCATCTCCAGGCAAGCCCTGCTCTTTTGATGAACGGATGAAAGGTAGAGTATATCTCTACCGTGCTGTACATGCTGTATCGTGTGTTCTTGTTTGTAATGTATAGGTGTGTGTGAGGGGTGTCAAGTGTACTCCTGTATCTTGGCTTTCAGTATGACAAAATTGTAACATTGTCATTCACGCCCCTACAGTAATTGATGGTGCCTTGATGCCCCCAATGTTGCCTCTTGTGAAGAGAGAAGAGGTCACGCCAATGGAGGTTTCCAGCAACCTCACTTCTGCTGGCGTGTTCAAGGTAAAAGATCTACAAATGCATTCATTAGCCTTGGCTGTGATAATGCCTCATTAAATAGTTGAACCATATCCATATGAACCATATTTTCCACCCAAAATATATAAAAAGCTAGCAGGTATCATCTGTTTTTTGTATTCTCAGCGGACCCCTGATGTCATGTGTTCGGCCCAGCAGACGCTGGACATGAGTTCCAACCTTCCCAACAACAGCCCGTTCTCCAACTCCTTGCCGCGGCCTGCCAGTGACCCTGACGAATCCCAAACAGCAGTCTTCAACAGTGCAGAGGCCCTGAGCACCATACAGAAGCAGGACATCGCTCCCACCAACTCCTTCCCCGTGCCTGCAGACTCTCTACTCCAACCTGGGCCTCAGCAGTTCCTCCTGGAGCCCAGAGAGGGGCTGGGGCAGGACAGGGCCGGCAACAACGCTGGGGCGGTAGGGAGGCTCGGTCAACTACTGGAGGCCCCTCAGCCTGCTCCCCAGCAACACCAGCTGCCCATATTCCCCCCAGACGAGGTGGCCCAACTGGAACAAGCAGTGAGACAACTGCAGGCCAAAGGGTACTGCAGCCAGCAGCAACAGCGACAACAGCAACAGATTCAACAACAACAAATTCAACAACAGCAGCAACAAATTCAGCAACAACAGCAACAACAAATTCAGCAACAGCAACTACAGCAACAACAACAGATTCAACAACAACAAATTCAGCAACAACAGCAACAACAAATTCAGCAACAGCAAATTCAACAGCAACAAATTCAACAGCAGCAGCAGCAACAACTTCAACACCAGCAACAGCAACAGCAAGTGTTGGAGAACCTGCAGCTGTTTCAGTCACAGATGCCCATGCAGTGTGGCATATTCCAGGGCGGTTCTCGAGGTGAGAACACTGAACAGCAGGGTTCCCAGCAGGGCATGGTGCAGAACCATGGTTCCCTCTTTCAGCAGGCCCAACAGCAGCAGCAACAACAGAAACAGCAGCAGCAAGCAGCGCTCTTTCAGCAAGCTAATGAGCTCCTCTCCATTCAGACCAACTTCCTCCAGCAGACCCCTCCTCATCCCTCTCCACCCCTCTTCCATAACCCCAGCCCCCTGGCTGAGGCACAGGACCCACAGGGGGCGCTGTTCCACACTCAGAAGGCCTCTCCCACCCAGGAGCAGGTCCAGGCAGCCCTCTTCCAGAACACCCTGACAGTGTTGAGTAGGACCAGCCTCTCCCCAGAGCAGCCCCCCTCTGCCGCCAACCTGTTCCTCCCCCAGAGTGCCCTGCCCGGGCAGCTCTCCGCTAACGGCAGCCAGCAGCAGCAGCTGGCATTCCTCAGTGCCCTGCAGACCTCTGCCCCTGAGCCCCAGTCAGTGTTCCAGGCTCAGACCCAGCTTTCCCCAATCCAGCAGGGGACCCCCATGGAGCAGCAGCAGCCTTCCCAGCCTCAGCCTCAGCCACCTCAGCAGAACTCCATGTTTCAGAACATCTCCCCTCATCCACCTGCGAACACTCTCTCTCAGACCCAGCAGCAGCAGGCCGGCCTACTGTTCTGCAGCAACCCCCTCTCCACTCCGGAGCAGCCCCCCAGTCTGCTGTTCAGCGGCCAGGGCCAGATGCCCCCCATGAGCAGCAGCAGCCTGAACTCTCAGGAGCCCCAGAACCCCTCCATGCTGTTCTCTCAGGCCAGCATGGTGACGGTTAGCCAGCAGGAGCCCTCTGAGCCCATGGCCTTCCAGGACCAGAGCCAGGTGGTGGGGAACCCCTCGGAGCCTCTCCAGCAGGGCCTGTTCCAAGAGCAGCAGCCCATGCAGCTGATCACCAGCTCCAACAATGGCCCAGAGCAGCCCGTCTCCCTCTTCATGCCCCAATCTAACATGGCTGCCCTGCAGGGTGGCATGGCTGCCCAGGAGCTCCCGCAGACGGGCATCTTCAGCACCCAGAATGGGGTGGCAGGCCTGCAGACCACCACCTCCTCCCCCGTGCAGCAGCCAGGGTCTCTGTTCCAGACAGCAGTCAGTGGGACCCTCAACCAGCCCAGCCAGGCCCAGCAGCCAGGCCTCTTCCTCTTTGGGATTCAGAACGGTAAGGATTCATGATTATGATTTCTGTCCTTTTTATCAAATGTCAGCTTTTTTAGTATACTCCAGAAAACAGTATGATGCTAACATTTAACATTTCATGTGGCATGTAGTCAGTGAATACCCCTTTCTTCCCCATACAGAGTGTGGCCAGCTGATAAACTCTCCTGGAACCACTCTTTCTGATCAGATCATTGCCATCAGTCAGTCTGGTCAGAACCAGAGAGAGAGCGAGGCCCAGATCCAGTCGCTGCTCAACCAGTCCATGTCTGAGTCAGGGAGCATGCAGAACAGCATGACCGCCTCCCAGAACATGGAGAAGATAGATGACCTGCTTGTCAGCTTGCAGGAGCAGGGCAACAACCTCACTCGCTCCTACTAGGTCTACTATAGGTTTCAGGTGAATGCTCATCTCTATATAAACAAGTTTGGTTTGCCAATGTGTTTAAAACGGCTGCACTTTTGTTGTTCAGTTTAAACATCTTGAGGGTATCTCAGAAAGCAGGATTAACCTGTTGGAATTCTAGTTAAAACTGACTACTGTTTACATGCTCCTATGTCCTTTAAACATGTAATTGCCCCTCCCTTTAGGAGCCCAGAAGACCCCCAGTGTGGACCCCCATTACAGACGGCAGAAGACCCCCAGTGTGGACCCCCATTACAGACGGCAGAAGACCCCCAGTGTGGACCCCCATTACAGACGGCAGAAGACCCCCAGTGTGGACCCCCATTACAGACGGCAGAAGACCCCCAGTGTGGACCCACATTACAGACGGCAGAAGACCCCCAGTGTGGACCCCCATTACAGACGGCAGAAGACCCCCAGTGTGGACCCCCATTACAGACGGCAGAAGACCCCCAGTGTGGACCCCCATTACAGACTGCAGAAGAATGGAAACAAACTCAACGGTGGGCTCCTGTCCGAACTCCAAGTTACATGTAAGCCTCAGCGGCCTTCTTCTCCAAGGACGGTCTTCATGTGTAGATGCTCCACAGTGGCGCCGAGTGGGGCACCAGTCCTCCACTGCATCTAAACCTGGACCTCAAAATAGGACATAGGTTGTAGTCACCCCACAACTATCAGTGTGGTCAGTGTATCTCGCAGCTAGTCCCATCCAGCTGTTAATGAAACATATGACACTTAGTAATGTTAGGCTAACTCATCAGTTCTCAGAGCAGCACTTTGCGGTGTGGTTTTATAAAGATGGTGGTGGAAGCTAGCACAGCATTCTGTATTCTCCTGGACCAGAGTGTGGGCTCACAATTGTTTGTAACGCATTGTTGTCCTTTTTATATGATATTAAAAGTATTTTAGGAAATAGCAGAAGAAAATATATAATTCGTGAAGAAACCTTTTGTAAGATATTTTGACATTTATTCTTTCAGCACTTTATGATGCTTTCCTTTGTGACCAGTTACTCATTAAATTGGCCCATGCATTCACTAGTCAGCTATTTAGCTCTTCTCATGTTTACTGGATGTACATTTCGACTACTTTATTACTCATACATGTGTGTTGAGTTGTGGCTTTAGTTTTTTATTGTTCCTTTCATGAAATATCAGTTTATCTTATTGGCAGCCATCTTCCCATTACCCATTCCTGAGAATAACTCCCAAGTACTTGAGTATTACACCATGGATTTCTCTCCCTGATTAGACTCTGGAGTACATTTTACGAGAGATGCTCTAGATTAGGGTAAATGTGGATCAACAGAAAAAAACATCCAGCCTTTAAATCATTCATTTCCAGTCAACATAATTAAATAATAGGCCTACAGTTTGAATAAATCATAACCATATACCAGTGCGCACGGTTCTCTGATTGACGTAATTAAAGAGTATATTGTTATTTGTATCATTCTATGGCAAATGTAGATAATGTGTTGTTTTGTAGTGATGTCTCCATGGCAGATGTTTGTATTAGCTCACGTCTGGCACGCATGAACTGGACATTTATCCATAGATCAGAGAGGAGTTTTCTGCCCACTGCAACATTGAGGTGGGCTTAAAGAATACTGCCATGTTACAGAAAGGCATCATCCATTTATTATTTCATCAACCGGTTAATGTTGCCATGGTGCTACATGCAGGAGTAAAGCACATCGTTCATTTTGTCCCTGATAATTAAATCAGTTTAAATAGTTCCGTATGTTTGTCTTACTGTAAAATACCAACTCTCAGTGGGCCACCCAAGGACCTGAGTCAAGGCCTCGAGTCACAGTCTCCTTTTTCTTCATGAATGGCCAGTTTTATGGCTCATATTGATTGGTGTGTTCATATTTGTCGTTTGAGACTCGCCATGCTTTGAGAGGGAGAAAGTGGTGAAAGTGACTGGAGCAGTTTTCTGTTTTGCCTTGACCATGTATGGTTGTTTGTAGTTGGATTATTAGTGTCAGACGTGATCTACAGATGTAGGATCTTAATTTGATCACTCTTTTGTTGCAGATAACTTTCAGCAGGAAATGCAAACTTGTAGTGTATTTGATTCTTATATTTATTTTTTTGGTACTTTTTACCCCCAATTTCGTGATATCCAATTGATAGTTACAGTCTTGTCCCATCGCTGCAACTCCCATACGGACTCAAAAGAGGCGAAGGTCGAGAGCCATGCGTCCTCCGAAACACAACCCTGCCAAGCCGCTCTGCTTCTTGACACACTGCTCGCTTAACCCGGAAGTCAGCCGCACCAATGTGTCGGAGGAAACACCGTACAGCTGGCGACCGAAATCAGCGTGCATGCGCCCGGCCCGCCACAAGGAGTCGCTAGAGCGCGATGGGACAAGGACCCTCCCCTAACCCGGACAACGCTGGGCCAATTGTGCGCCACCTCATGGGTCTGCAGTGACGCCTTAAGCACTGCGATGCAGTGCCTTAGACCGCTGCGCCACTCGGGAGGCATGTGTATTTGAGTTTTTAAAAGGCTTCTAAATTTCGACTTTGACATTTCATACTTGATTTGCCCTAATGTATCAACCCCTACAAAAATGTCCATGAATTATAATCCACAGAATAATTCACATTTCCTTTTGCTGCATGATTATTTTTCTGCTGAAGCAAACTGGTCAAATTAATATCCTACACCTGTACTGCTGCCAAACTGGTTTGTGCTTTTATTCTTTACATGTGAGTATTGGGCTGGAGTGGAGCCAACAGTAAGATTGTGTCTTGTTTTTAGTCTGAATCTGAGTATACGCATGAACAAGGGGCTGGTCTCTGATGACAACAAGAACAGCTTAGTTGAGTGCCTCCATCTTTCTCTCTTATTGTTGTTGTCTGTTAGTGTGTGTTCTTAACATCAATACCTTTTATTCACTTTAAAACAAGCAGATTTTTTAAAGGGAGAGTATTTAAACTATTTTGAGTAATGTGATTGGTGGGGCCTATGGTACGCCCCATATTCCCCATCCCAGAGCTTGAGCTGTGTTCTTTTAGATATTTAAAGGGACCCTACTCATGAAGAATGAACCGTTAAGTTGCTTTGGAGAAAGAGCTGTCTGTGATTGGCTTTCTTCAACTCTTGTGAAAAACTAGTACTTTTGTTTCCAATAGTCATGAGTATTTATGTGAATTTATAAGATTTACAAATATTTTATCATATTTTTTACTGGTGTAGTTCTAATACATCTTTTCAGAAATCATATCTAATTTATTTTGTATTTTTTGTCTTAGATATTGTCTAAATTGTGTCCCACAATCATCTTTTTGCTACAAATGACTTGACGTACAAGTTTAATTCTGATTTAACTCTGTAATTATATTAATATGTGGATTTGGCCCTTCCCCACTTGTTGAAACTGTAATTGGCTGTGGTCTTGTGTGACATATCTGTCAGTGAAGCTTTTCTTCTCCTTTTAGATGTGAGGACAGGGATACAACTTTATGGTTGAGGGAGTTAAAATGTACCATGTACACTGAGTCACATGTACATTCCTGTGCATTGTTTTCCTCTGATAGATTTTCGTTCATATGCCAGGTTGAGATCAATTGTACAAAGCTGATAGTTTAAAGTCAAACCCTTGTGATATAATTTGTGGAACATTGAACCTATACTGTCACATCTACAACTTATTTCACCTCTTGAATAAGGAAAGTGCAGGAAGTTATTGGACAACTATGCCAGTTATAAAGCCATACAGACCGTTAAAACAGCATCCGTTAAATATTTGTTAATAGGGTTTACAAAAAACTCCAAAATCGAATGTGTTTGTTACCTCAACCTGAGCAGGTTGCTAATCAAGCCACCTTACTCAACATTGGACCAATTACAATGATAAAGTACATTCTTTATATATATAGTATACATAGATATACAATATTTTGGCAGCAGCATGTTCATGTTTTGTGTTATGAATACACAATAAGATCATTGTTATTTTCAAGCATAAGCATATTGAGGAACAAAATACCTGTTTTCAAATGTAACCCATGAATATCACAAGTAGTATGAGCTTTGACAAAAGAGGGGGACTATTTGTCAAGTAGGCTACATGTTTTACATTGATGACGACATGAGTCTTTGTAATTGAGTGGCACTATACGTTGTTGTGCCTGTAAAGGTTTAATTTATTGAAGACCTAAAAATGAACTTCTTTATCTACCCAACCAATGACTACAGAAATTCAGGGGTCACCTTGAAAGTTCAGCTATATTTTTAACAAATTTGCACCCAGACTAACCAATGATTTATGAGATCACAGTGTACAGCAAATATATTTTAGAAGTATTGCTCAGTACATTGGATGACATACTTGTGCCTTGACAAACTTTTATAGTAGAGACCAGATTTATCTTGTACCATTGTTGCCTGTTTTATTTACCACTGTGACACTATTGTCAGTGGTTATTAGCCCTTGATAACTAGTAACTTGCAAGCCATACGACTTGTGTGCTTCAAATGCCGTACAGAAATGAGTGACCAGATAAATGTATAGTGTTGTGCAATTTGTTTGTGCATCTGATTTATTTTCACATATTAATTGCATTTGTTGTTTAACGTAGGTGCAATTGAAGTTTTGTCTCAAACTGCTATGCAGCTTGATTCAATGTAAATGTATATCTGTTACTTTTTAAATATATATTATCTATCTAGCCTCTCTTGATTCTTCATTGCAGAGGGGAAACTATAACGAAATATTGTAATTCTGTTAATTATTTATGTAGCTTTTTGAAATATTATTGATACTGTGTGCCACCAGGATTTATTTTTATGATTGGGCTTATGTCAGTCAAGACAAACATAAATTTCACCTAATTTAAACAAACTTGTCATTCAGAATTTTCATCATGGGTGTTTTGTTTTTATTGTAAATGTCTGTTCACACACTGTGTGTCCCCTTAACCTGTCTGGCTTTGGTTTGATGTGAAAGTCTGCTTTATTTCCATGATTTTGTTTCTTCTTCTGGGCATCAGTAGTGAATCAGTTGATTGCACTGACAGGTTATGTGTATGGGGAGTGCATATCACCTATGTGTTTTTAGCTACCATGTCAACAACCGTGAAATATTACCTTTGAAACAATTAATCTATATAAATGTATTTTTGCTTTTGTTGGGCATTTGTATACTCTTGCAGATATATTTATGTAAACCTGCTGGTATCTATATTAATAAAGATAGATTAAACGTTTTCCTTTGTCTAGTTGATTTCCCCACCCTCTGATGTTTGGTTTTGGTTTGATTTTTGCATTGATCAACTTTTGTTTTTGCTCAGGAGAGACACAAAGACAACATGAATCCCATACTGTGAAAGATTTGAAATTGCAAAATCACAAGCACATCAATCTAATTACGTTTGAAGAGTAACATAACTAATCATCAATTAAATGCATCATGGCCTTACCCTAGTTGTCCATCTAAAGCATGTTTTAAAATGATGAAGTGAGGAGAGCAAGGGAAGAAGAAAGGACAGACATGCTCAGAAACCAGATGAATATGATCACATATTCACATGTATTTTAATATTCTGATTAGACATTTATAATTAGTAAAGGACCTGTGTTTTTCAATGAAGATAAAAAATGAAGACCGCCCATGGAGTTATTTGAAACAACAAAATAAACTCATATGATCCCCCTGGTGGTCTGAGTGCAGAACTACTTTTGCACAGCGTCTTCCGTGACTGATCCCCTCGAACATACCGAGACGTCATCGCGTACAGTTCAACGTCAAAATTAGTGTACGTGCGTTGATCTCGCTTGCAGCTGGAGAGGCCAGGATAGAAGTAAGGTAATGTGGTGTGGGGATTTTAATGGGAAACTGATGGATGGAAATGGCCAAGTGATGGAAAATCTGATAGACATGAAAGATCTGGTGTGCCTGAATGATGGCCAAGGGATCAGGATTGATGTAGCAACAGGGATAGAGTCTGCCTTGGACCTCACTCTGGTATCTAGTACATGGGTTGAGTCGACAGGAGGGAGTGATCATTACCCCATAGTATGTACAGTAGGAGGAGGAGGTGTCAGTGGGTGGAGTAGGCAGGTGGGTGTTTGGAAGGACAAAGTGGGATCCGTTTCAGGACCTGAGTGAGCAGGTGATGGCTCGGGTGGATATGAGAGGGGATGTGGATAGTATGAATAACTGAGTGGGGGCAGCTATTCAGGCTATATCTAAGAGTTCAGGGAGGAGGAGGAAAGCAGTCCCATGGTGGATGGAGGAGTGTGGGGCAATGGTGAGGAGTAGGAACAGGGCATTTAGAGTACTGAAAAGGACACATAACTTCCAACATCTGATTCAGTATAAGCAGGCCCAGGCCCTGGTGAGGAGAACTATCCGTCATGCAAAGAGGTCATGTTGGCGTCGGTTCTGTGACACCATTGGAAGGGCGACACCTGTGGGAGAAGTGGGGTTAGAAAGGAGTGAGATTATCCAGTGTTGACGAGTGGGGAGGATATGGCAGTAACAGATGAGAAGGCAGAGATGATGGCCAAAGCATTTGTCCAAGAGCATAGCTCGGCAAATTTGTCAGAGGAGGAGGAGAGAGAGAGAGAGAGAGAGAGAGAGAGAGAGAGAGAGAGAACGAGAGAGGAGCACCTTGGAGTGCTGGATAGGAGGGAGGATGTAAATGATGTGTTGAATGCACCATTTACCAGTGGTGGAAAAAGTACCCAATGAGTTAAAGTATAGATACCTTAATAGAAAATGACTCAAGTGAAAGTCACCCAGTGAAATACTACTTGAGTAAAAGTCTAAAAGTATTTGGTTTTAAATATACTTAAGTATGAAAAGTAAATGTAATTGCTAAAATATACTAAAGCATGAAAAGTTAAAGTTAAAGTACAAATAATTTCAAATTCCTTACTGTGAGGGAAAAAAGTATTTGATCCCCTGCTGATTTTGTACGTTTGCCCACTGACAAAGAAATGATCAGTCTATAATGTTAATGGTAGGTTTATTTGAACAGTGAGAGACAGAATAACAACAACAAAATCCAGAAAAACACATGTCAAAAATGTTATAAATTGATTTTCATTTTAATGAGGGAAATAAGTATTTGACCCCTCTGCAAAACATGACTTAGTACTTGGTGGCAAAACCCTTGTTGGCAATCAGAGGTCAGATGTTTCTTGTAGTTGGCCACCAGGTTTGCACATATCTCAGGAGGGATTTTGTCCCACTCCTCTTTGCAGATCTTCTCCAAGTCATTAAGGTTTTGAGGCTGACGTTTGGCAACTTAAGGACCTTTAACTCCGGATTCATCGCTACCAGCTGGCTACAACAAAACGGACGTAGCACACGCTAGCCGTGGCCTCTTACCACCGGACCTTATGATAACTCAGCTATACAGCTGATATCTGCTGGACTGTTCCTTTTTACGGTACTACATCCTGTTTATGTTTAGCCTCAGCCCAAACATGGTTAGTTTATTGTTGTTTCGGTTATTTCTAATTGTACTATATCACTGTAGACCCCCCAGCCTAGCTAAACCTGCCTTAGTTAGCTCCTTTGTTCCTCCCCCCATACACTCAGAGACCAACTCAATTGATGCCTCTAGAGATACTATCTCTTTCATTGTTACCCAACGCTTAGGTTTACCTCCACTTTACTCATATCCTTCCATATCCTTGTCTGTACACAATGCCCTGAATCTTTTCTATAACACCCGGAAATCTGCCCCCTTTATTCTATGTACCCAACGCACTAGAAGACCAGTTCTTAAAGCCTTTAGCCGTATCCTTATTCTAGTCCTCCTCTGTTCCTCTGGTGATGTAGAGGCTAACCCAGGCCCTGTAGCCCCCAGTATCACTCCTACTCCCCAGGAGCTATCATTTGATGACTTCTGTAATCGCAAAAGTCTTGGTTTCTTGCACATAAATATCAGAAGTCTACTTCCTAAGTTTGAGTTATTCACTGCGTTAGCACACTCTGCCAACCCTGATGTTCTAGCAGTGTCTGAATCCTGGCTCAGGAAGGCCACCAAAAATTCTGAAATTTCCATCCCCAACTATAACATTTTCCGTCTAGATAGAACTGCCAAAGGGGGTGGAGTTGCAATCTACTGTAGAGATAGCCTGCAGAGCTCTATCATACTATCCAGGTCTGTGCCCAAACAGTTTGAGCTTCTACTTCTAAAAATCCACCTTTCCAGAAATAAGTCTCTCACTGTTGCCGCTTGCTACAGACCCCCCTCAGCCCCCAGCTGTGCCCTGGACACCATATGTGAATTGATTGCCCCCCATTTATCCTCTGAGTTTGTACTGCTTGGTGACCTAAATTGGGATATGCTTAATACCCCAGCCATCCTACAATCCAAGCTAGATGCCCTCAACCTCACGCAAATTATCAACGAACCTACCAGGTACAACCCTAAATCCTTAAACATGGGTACCCTCATAGATATCATCCTGACTAACATACCCTCTAAATACACCTCAGCTGTCTTCAACCAGGATCTCAGCGATCACTGCCTTATTGCCTGCGTCCGTACCGGGTCCGCGGTCAAACGACCACCCCTCATCACTGTCAAACGCTCCCTAAAACACTTTAGCGAGGAGGCCTTCCTAATTGACCTGGCCCAGGTATCCTGGATGGATATAGATCTCATTCCGTCAGTAGAGGATGCCTGGTTGTTCCTTAAAAATAATTTCCTCTCAATCTTAAATAAACATGCCCCATTCAAAAAATACAGAACTAAGAACCGATATAGCCCCTGGTTCTCCTCAGACTTGACTGCCCTTGACCAGCACAAAAAACATCCTGTGGCGTACAGCATTAGCATCAAATAGCCCCCGCGATATGCAACTTTTCAGGGAAGTTAGGAACCAATATACACAAGCAGTCAGGAAAGCAAAGGCTAACTTTTTCAAACAGAAATTTGCATCCTGTAGCACTAACTCCAAAAAGTTTTGGGACACTGTAAAGTCCATGGAGAATAAGAGCACTTCCTCCCAGCTGCCCACTGCACTGAGGCTAGGAAACACTATCACCACCGATAAATCTACAATAATCGAGAATTTCAACAAGCATTTTGCTACAGCTGGCCATGCTTTCCATCTGGCTACCACTAACCCGGCCACCAACTCTGCACCCTCTGCTGCAACTTGCCCATGCCCCCCCGCTTCTCCTTCACACAAATTCAGACAGCTGATGTTTTGAAAGCGCTGCAAAAATCTGGACCCCTACAAATCAGCTGGGCTAGACAATCTGGACCCTTTCTTTCTAAAACTAGCCGCCGAAATTGTCGCAACCCCTATTACTAGTCTGTTCAACCTCTCTTTCATAACGTCTGAGATCCCCAGAGATTGGAAAGCTGCCGCGGTCATCCCCCTCTTCAAAGGGGGTGACACTCTAGATCCAAACTGCTACAGACCTATATCCATCCTGCCCTGCCTTTCGAAAGTATTCGAAAGCCAAGTTAACAAACAGATCATCGACCATTTCGAATACCACCGTACCTTCTCCGCTATGCAATCCGGTTTTCGAGCTGGTCACGGGTGCACTTCAGCCACACTCAAGGTCCTAAACGATATTATAACCACGATTGATAATAGACAGTACTGTGCAGCCGTCTTCATCGACCTGGCCAAGGCTTTCGACTCTGTCAACCACCGCATTCTTATTGGCAGACTAAATAGCCTTGGTTTCTCAAATGACTGCCTCGCCTGGTTCACCAACTACTTCTCAGATAGAGTTCAGTGTGTCAAATCGGAGGGCCTGTTGTCTGGACCTATGGCAGTCTCTATGGGGGTGCCACAGGGTTCAATTCTTGGGCCGACACTTTTCTCCGTGTATATCAATGATGTCGCTCTTGCTGCTGGTGACTCTCAGATCCACCTCTACGCAGACGACACCATTTTGTATACATCTGGCCCTTCATTGGACACTGTGTTAACAAACCTCCAAACGAGCTTCAATGCCATACAACAATCCTTCAGTAGCCTTCAACTGCTCTTAAACACTAGTAAAACTAAATGCATGCTTTTCAATCGAACGCTGCTGGCACCCGCCCACCCGACTAGAATCACCACTCTCGACGGGTCTGACCTAGAGTATGTGGACAACTACAAATATCTAGGTGTCTGGTTAGACTGTAAACTCAACTTCCAGACTCACATAAAGAATCTCCAATCCAAAGTTAAATCTAGAATCGGCTTCCCTATTTCGCAACAAAGCCTCCTTCACTCATGCTGCCAAACATGCCCTCGTAAAAGTGACTATCCTACCGATCCTTGACTTCGGCGATGTCATTTACAAAATAGCCTCCAACACTCTACTCAGCAAATTGGATGTAGTCTATCACAGTGCCATCCGTTTTGTCTCCAAAGCCCCATACACTACCCACCACTGTGACCTGTACGCTCTTGTTGGCTGGTCCTCACTACATGTTCGATCGTCAAACCCACTGGCTCCAGGCCATCTATAAATCACTGCTAGGCAAATCCCCGCCTTATCTTAGCTCATTGGTCACCATAGCAGCACCCACCCGTAGTCTGCGCTCCAGCAGGTATATCTCACTGGTCATTCCCAAAGCCAACACCTCCTTTGGCCGCCATTCCTTCCAGTACTCTGCTGCCAATGACTGGAACGAATTGCAAAAATCTCTGAAGCTGGAGACTCTTATCTCCCTCAATAACTTTAAGCATCAGTTGTCAGAGCACCTTACCGATCACTGCACCTGTACACAGCCCATCTGAAATTAGCCCACCCAACTACCTCATCCCTATATTATTATTTATTTTGCTCTTTTGCACCCCAGTATCTCTATTTGCACATCATCTCTTGCACATCTAGCATTCCAGTGTTAATACTATTGTAATTATTCTGCACTATAGCCTATTTATTGCCTTACCTCCATAACTTGCTACATTTGCACACACTGTATATATATTTTCTGTTGTATTTCTGACTTTATGTTTTTTTTTTACCCCATATGTAACTCTGTGTTGTTTTTATTGCACTACTTTGCTTTATCTTGGCCAGGTCGCAGTTGTAAATGAGAACCTGTTCTCAACGGGCTTACCTGGTTAAATAAAGGTGAAATAAATAAAAATAAAAACTTGAACCTTCAGCTCCCTCCACAGATTTTCTATGGGATTAAGGTCTGGAGACTGGCTAGGCCACTCCATGACCTTAATGTGCTTCTTCTTGAGCCACTCCTTTGTTGCCTTGGCCGTGTGTTTTGGGTCATTGTCATGATGGAATACCCATCCACGACCCATTTTCAATGCCCTGGCTGAGGGAAGGAGGTTCTCACCCAAGATTTGACGGTCCATCGTCCCTTTGATGCGGTGAAGTTGTCCTGTCCCCTTAGCAGAAAAACACCCCCAAAGCATAATGTTTCCACCTCCATGTTTGACGGTGGGGATGGTGTTCTTGGGGTCATAGGCAGCATTCCTCCTCCTCCAAACATGGCGAGTTGAGTTGATGCCAAAGAGCTCCATTTTGATCTCATCTGACCACAACACTTTCACCCAGTTCTCCTCTGAATCATTCAGATGTTCATTGGCAAACTTCAGACGGGCATGTATATGTGCTTTCTTGAGCAGGGGGACCTTGCGGGCGCTGCAGGATTTCAGTCCTTCACGGCGTAGTGTGTTACCAATTGTTTACTTGGTGACTATGGTCCCAGCTGCCTTGAGATCATTGACAAGATCCTCCCGTGTAGTTCTGGGCTGATTCCTCACCGTTCTCATGATCATTGCAACTCCACGAGGTGAGATCTTGCATGGAGCCCCAGGCCGAGGGACATTGACAGTTCTTTTGTGTTTCTTCCATTTGCGAATAATCGCACCAACTGTTGTCACCTTCTCACCAAGCTGCTTGGCGATGGTCTTGTAGCCCATTCCAGCCTTGTGTAGGTCTACAATTTTGTCCCTGACATCCTTGGAGAGCTCTTTGGTCTTGGCCATGGTGGAGAGTTTGGAATCTGATTGATTGCTACTGTGGACAGGTGTCTTTTATACAGGTAACAAGCTGAGATTAGGAGCACTCCCTTTAAGGGTGTGCTCCTAATCTCAGCTCGTTACCTGTATAAAAGACACCTGGGAGCCAGAAATCTTTCTGATTGAGAGGGGGTCAAATACTTATTTCCCTCATTAAAATGCAAATCAATTCATAACATTTTTGACATGCGTTTTTTCTGGATGTTTTTGTTGTTATTCTGTCTCTCACTGTTCAAATAAACCTACCATTAAAATTATAGACTGATCATTTCTTTGTCAGTGGGCAAACATACAAAATCAGCAGGGGATCAAATACTTTTTTCCCTCACTGTATATTAAACATAACAGATGGCACTATTTTCTTGTTTTTTTAATTTACGGATAGCCAGTTGCACACTCCAACACTCAGACATAATTTACAAACAAAGCATGTGTGTTTAGTGAGTCCGCCAGATCGGAGGCAGCCAGGATGCCCAGGGATTATTGCGTGAATTGGACAATTTTTCTGTCCTGTTAAGCATTCAAAATGTAACGAGTACTTTTGGGTGTCAGGGAAAATGTATGGAGTAAAAATTACATTATTTTCTTTAGGATCGTAGTGAAGTAAAAGTTGTCAAAAATATAAATAGTAAAGTAAATTACAGATACCCCAAAAACCTACTTAAGTAGTACTTTCAAGTATTTTTACTTAAGTACTTTACACCACTGCCATTTACCGTGGCAGAGATGAAAAGGGCAATAGGTAAGGCTGGGTTATCTTCACCTGGGAAAGATGAGGTGTGCTATGTTATGTCGGCCCATCTTCATGATGAGGCACTGGATAAGGTATTGGTGTGTACAACAGAGTGTGGGAGGAGGGGAAACCACCAGGCATCTGGAAGGAGGCAGTAGTGGTACCAATCCGGAAGCCAGGGAAGGACCCAACGAGGCCAATAGCTTTATCATGTGTGTAAGATTATGGAACATATGATTACGGAGAGGCTAACTTACTTCCTGGAGCGCAAGGGGCTAGTATCGCCACATCAGAGTGGGTTCAGGAACGGGAAGGGAACTATGGACCCAGTGCTCTGCTTAGAATCAGAGGTCAGGAAGGCTCTGGTGAACAAGGAGAATGTTGTAGCTGTCTTTTTTGATGTGGAGAAGGCGTACGATATGATGTGGAAGGAGGGGTTGTTAATTAAGCTTGATATTATGGGAGTAGGAGGAAGAATGTACAACTGGATAAAGGATTTCCTGTTTGGAAATTCTATCCAGGTGAGGGTGGGGAAGTCTATCAAATCAAATCAAATTTGATTGGTCACACACATATTTATGTTATTGCGTCTGTAGCAAAACTCTTGTGCTCCTAGTTCCAACAGTGCAGTAGTAACTAACAATTCACAACAATACAACAATACAACTAATGGAATTAAGAAATATATAAATATTAGGATGAGCAATGTCGGAATGGCATTGACTAGAACACAGTAGAATACATTATATACATATGAAATGAGTAAAGCAGTATGTAAATATTATTAAAGTGACTAGTGTTCCATTATTAAAGTGACCAGTGATTCCATGTCTATGTACATAGGGCAGCAGCCTCTAAGGTGCAGGGTTGAGTAACCGGGTGGTAGCCGGCTAGCGATGGCTATTTAACAGTCTGATGGCCTTGAGATAGAAGCAGTTTTTCACTCTCTCGGTCCCAGATTTGTGCCGTACCAGGCGGTGATACAGCCCGACAGGATGCTTTCAATTGTGCATTTGTAAAAGTTTGTGAGGGTCTTAGGGGCCAGGACGGATTTCTTCAGTCTCCTGAGGTTGAAGAGCCGCTGTTGCGCCTTCTTCACCACACTGTCTGTGTGGGTGGACCATTTCAGTTTGTCAGTAATGTGTATTCGGAGGAACTTTAAGCTTTTCACGTTCTCCACTGTGGTCCCGTCGATGTGGATAGGGGCGTGCTCCCTCTGCTGACTCCTGAAGTCCACGATCAGCTGCTTCGTTTTGTTGACGTTGCGGGAGAGGTTATATTCCTGCATCACTCCGACAGGGCCCTCACCTCCTCCCTGTAGGCTGTCTCGTCATTGTTGGTAATCAGACCTACTACTGTTGTGTCGTCTGCAAACTTGATGATTGAGTTGGAGACGTGTGTGGCCACTCAGTCATGGGTGAACAGGGAGTACAGGAGGGGGCTGAGCACGCACCCTTGTGGGGCCCCTGTGTTGAGGATCAGCGTAGTGGAGGTGTTGTTTCCTACCTTCACCACCTGGGGGTGGCCCGTCAGGAAGTCCAGGACCCAGTTGCACAGGGCGGGGTTCAGACCCAGGGCCCTGAGCTTGATGTTGAAGGCTGAGCTATAGTCAATTAACAGCATTATTACATAGGTATTCATTTTACATTTACATTTTACATTTTATTCATTTAGCAGACGCTCTTATCCAGAGCGACTTACAGGAGCAATTAGGGTTAAGTGCCTTGCTCAAGGGCACATCGACAGATTTTTCACCTAGTCGGCTCGGGGATTAGAACCAGCGACCTTTCGGTTACTGGCACAACGCTCTTAACCACTAAGCTACCTGCCGCCCCATTCCTCTTGTCCAGATGGGATGGACATGGCAGCTACCTGGTGGATAACGGCACACCACAATGGAGTGTGATTAGGCCTCTGTTGTTTTCATTCATGATCAATTATGTTTACTCTCAGGTACGGACGGATATTGGGAGGTCGTTATTTGCAGATGATGGGGCCTTATGGAAGAGGGGAAGAAAGGTGCCATACATAGTCAGGAAGGTACAGGAGGCAATTGATGAGGTAGAGCGGTGGGCATTAATGTGGGGATTCAGGTTCTCTGTAGAGACAACTCAGTGTTCTTTACCAGTAGGAAGGTGGGAGATGAGGTATGCTTGAGGTTACAGTATATGGGATAAACTTGGAGAGGGTGGGGGCCTTCAGGTTCTTTGGGGTTACTTTGACACTAGGCTGACCTGGGCAGAACACATTGAGAGAGTGGTGGGAAAGTGTAAGAAGGTGCTAAATGTGATGTGCTGTCTGACGGGGAAGAAATGGGGGGTTGGGCGTTCCTCATTGAGGACCATGTATGTTGCATTGATCTGATCTGTAATAGACTATGGCAGTATAGTGTATGGTTCGGCAGCCCGGACCTCATTGGAAAGGCTAGATGTCATACATGGGCAAGGACTCAGAATATGTAGTGGGGCGTTTCGGACCTCCCCAGTGTCTGCACTACAGGTGGTGATGGGGTATATGCCATTGCAGATTAGGAGACAGCTGCTGGCAATGAATTATTGGGTCAACCTAAAGGGACATGGGGTGTCTTATCCTGCGAAAGGGATTTTACAGGCATGCTGGGAACATGAGCAAGGACAGAACACAAGCTTTGGGTGGGTGGGTAATACTCAGGCGAGGGAGATGGGACTGTATGAAAGGGAGTTTAGTCCAACGGTAGCTATTCCTGTAAACCCACCATGGCTACTCCCGCCTCCAGTAGTTGACCTAGAAGTGTTGGAGAGACTACGGAAAGATAGGGAGGGTGTTGATCCATCTGATTTGTTTAATACACCTCTGGATACTGTGTATCAGGATTTTGTGGCCATTTACACAGATGGTTCAAAAGATCCAAGGACAGACGTACTGGGTCAGCATTTGTAGTGCAGGAATGTGGGGTGACATTCAGGAAACGTATTACAGATCTTCTGGCTCTATATACGGCAGAGCTGATGGCCATACTGTTGGCCTTGCAGTGGGTGGAGGAAGTCAAGCCAGACAGGGTAGTTATTTGCTTTGATTCATGTGCAGTGTTGATGAGTCTTCAGTCCTTTAGCTCACGTAGCAGACAATACCTGCTTTGTGATGTGCTACAAACCCATTGCAGGATTAGATAGATGGGTATACAGATAAGATTTACTTGGGTTCCAGTCAATGTGGGGGTGGAGGGGAAAGAGACAGTTGATGGACTGGCTAAAGAATCACTTTGTTTGGGGATGTTGATGTTGTAGATTCAATGAGCAAGGCAGAGACAAAAACCCTGATATGGACAGTGATGATGCAGAGATGGCAGGAGCAGTGGAATAGAGATACTAAGGGCAGGCATTTATTGCAAGTACAGATGAATGTCCGGGAGGGGAGGACGGCAGGAAGGGACAGAAGAGAGGAGGCTATTTTTACAAGACTAAGGCTGGAACACAGCCAGTTGAATAAGACTTTAAATTTGACAGGGAAGCATCCAACAGGAAAGTGTGATTATTGCCAGGAGATGATCGTGGACTACAGGAAAAGGAGGTCTGAGCACGCCCCCATTCTCATCGACGGGGCTGTATTGGAGCAGGTTGCGAGCTTCAAGTTCCTTGGTGTGCACATCACCAACAAACTATCACAGTCCATACACACCAAGACAGTCGTGAAGAGGGGACGACAACATCTATTCCCCCTCAGGAGACTGAAAAGATTTGGCATGGGTCCTCAGATCCTCAAAAGGTTATACAGCTGCACCATCGAGAGCATCCTGACTGGTTGCATCACCGCCTGGTATGGCAACTGATCGGCCTCCGACCGCAAGGCGCTACAGAGGGTGGTGCGTACAGCCCAGTACATCACTGGGGCCAAGCTTCCTGCCATCCATGAGCTCTATACCAGGCTAAGGAAGGCCCTAAAAATTCAAAAAGACTCCAACCACCCTAGTCATAGACTGTTCTCTCTGCTACCGCACGGCAAGCGGTACCGGAGCGCCAAGTCTAGGTTCAAAAGCCTTCTTAACAGCTTCTACACCCAAGCCATAAGACTGCTGAACAGTTAATCAAATAGCTACCTGGACTATTTGCATTGACCCCCACCCTTTTTTTTATGCTGCTGCTACTCGCTGTTTATTATCTATGCATAGTTACTTTACCCCTACCAACATGTACATATTACCTCAATTACCTCGACTAACTTGTACCCCCACACATTGACTCGGTACCGGTACCCCCTGTATTTAGCGTCGTTATTGTTATTTTATTGTTACTTGTATTTATTTATATTACTTTAGTTTATTTAGTCAATATTTTCTAAAATCTTATTTTTCTTAAATCTGCATTGTTGGCTAAGGGCTTGTAAGTAAGCATTTTACGATAATGTCTCCCCGTCTCTGGCCTACACTCCAGTACAGTAGATGGCGGTAATGCACCATAACGTTGGATGCCATCGGCCGACAAAGCCTAGCGAAGAAGAAGATGGCCGACATTATCGAGGTGCATGCAGAGAAACTCAGCAAAAAGTAAGCCATTGTCGATTCACTCGTTTATTGGACATCATTTATGAGGACCTGTGCAACACTTTGATGGTGTGTGTTGATCACTTCCGTGTTATTATTCGATAAAAGTAGTAGGATAGTGTTGCATCAGATCGGATAAAGCATAATGGAAAAACGAATGTACCATGGCGAATGTGCATATATATTCCAATGGTCCATTCAAGCAATATATCGCACGTGTTTCTTGTAGTCCTTAAATGTTCACGTATGCATGCTCTTCATCATATTTTGTGAGGGGAGATAACTACAAAACCCATATCGCATCGTACAAATTACCCAAGGTTATTTGCTGATTTTAAGTTTCTTATTTCCGTGTAGGTTGATTTAACAAAACCATGTTTTGGCGAAAGAAGTGTTTGCCTTTTTGTCTTTACCATAATGAGTTGCTCGCCAACTTCACCAACCTTTCAGGACATACTGATATGCTATTTATGTGGGGAAACATACGTAAAAATGTATGCACGCATGACTGTAAATCGCTTTGGATTAAAGCGTCTGCTAAATGACATATTATTATAAATTGCTTATTATTATATTATATTATTAAACATTGAATTCATCAGCTTTATGCTTCCAAGCTAAATATTTTATAATCTCACTTCTTTAATGGGATGGTTTGCTAGCTAGTGGATTTAGCTAGCTACTAGTAGGCTACATGGTCTAATGACTGATCAGCTCAGAATGAAAGTGAAAATGTTCACCCTACCCAGTGGAAAAAGTACCCAATTGTCATACTTGAGTAAAAGTAAAGTTACCTTAATAGAAAATGACCCAAGTGAAAGTCACAGAGTAAAATATTCCTTGAGTAAAAGTCTAAGTATTTGGTTTTATATATACTTCTCAAAAGAAAAAAATTGTTTACAGACAGCATGATTTTTCTGGGTTTTTTTTAACACTCAAACACTGACTAGACATGACATACCAGAAATCAAGAAAACGGGTTTATCAAAAATGAATAAATCACAGCACGTTTTTGGACTCATTCGGCTGTTTTTACCTGATTAATTAGAATAATTGGAAATTAATGTTAAGTTCCATTGTTATTCCTAAAACATAAATTGAAAATGATTCTGTTGCTGCTTCCTGTTGACAATAACTTTTGATAAATAGGTCAATGTCAAAATAGGTCAATGTCAAAACAGCGTTTCGAAGTGTCCAAATCAATGTAGGTGGGTGTAGGGAGGATAGCGGAGGGCGACTCCGGGCGCGGTGTTTTCTTGCTTAACCGGGGGGCGCTGGAAAAAAATTTTGCCACACAAGTAAATGGACGTCCCGGAGAAGAGCGCGTCCTCAATGGCTAAAATGTAAATGTAAATGTAAATATGCAGAAACAGTTTGTGATATATTGAAAACACTCATATCAATTAGGGGGGAAATCAGGTTGTATGTGCTGTTGAAACCCAAAAAAAGAAACTGGAAATATTGTTTACATCACTGGTTAAAGGACAACCTGCTGAAGACGGCCAGCTACATTTTGAAGTCATGTATTTTTGACCCACCACCTCAATTCGGTCTTATGTAGCAACATTTGAAATTGTGTTTTTTACATTGGATAAAAATACAGACTCAGAGCTACAAAATGGAATATCATACACTACACTGGTTACATTGTAACCCCACTTTTGAGAAAATGGCCCTTGAATGTTTTGGTACACCTACTGGAGAGCTCTTCTTTGTCTATACCCATTCAGTATAGTTCACACCCTCTTAAGCCTTAGCCCCACCCAGTGATGAAAGTAGTAGCAAAAAGTATTAGTAAAAATACACTTTATTTAGTCCTTGACCTATATCCTAATCTGACTTTGGTGCAGGTCATGTTCTTCGCATTACCGTCTCTGGTAAACACACACTATAGTTCAAATAAAATCTAAGTTTATTTGTCACATGCAGAGGATACAGAAGGTGTAAACGGTACAGTGAAATGGTTACTTGCATGTTTGCATCGTAGCAATATCAAAAATAGAAAGTGTCCAGATGAAAATATTTTTATATTATTATTAGATGATGCTTACCCAGACACCCTTGTCTAAATTGATGGGTCATGTGAAATAAATTCTATAACCACCCCTCAGCCACATCTAGCTAAGTGGATGGGTCACTATTGTCTAGACATGTAGACATGTTCATGAAATAAATATGGACACCACTTCAAATGAGTGGATTCAGCTATTTCAGCCACACCCATTGCTGACAGGTGTATAAAATCAAGCACACCGCCATGCAATCTCCATAGTCAAACATTGGCAGTAGAATGGCCCGTACTGAAGAGCTCAGGGACTTTCAATGTGGCACTGTCATAAGATGCCACTTTTCAAACAAGTCAGTTTATCACATTTCTGCCCTGCTAGAGCTGCCCCAGTCAACTGTAAGTGCTGTTATTGTGCAGTGGAAATGTCTAGGAGCAACAACAGCTCAGCTGCCAAGTGGTAGGCCACACAAGCTCACAGAACGGGACCACCGAGTGCTGAAGCGCGTAGCGCGTAAAGGTCGTCTGTCCTCGGTTGCAACACTCACTACCGAGTTCCAAACTGCCTCTGGAAGCAACGTCAGCACAAGAACTGTTCATCGGGAGCTTCATGAAATGGGTTTCCATGGCCGAGCAGCCGCACACAAGCCTAAGATAACCATGCGCAATGCGATTGGTGTAAAGCTCGCCACCATTGGACTCTGGAGCAGTGGAAACGTGTTCTCTGCAGTGATTAATCACACTTCACCATCTAGCTAGCTAAACAATTAACCATAATCCCAACCCATACAGGACAAACAGATAGTCATAGCTAGCCACCATGCATACAATGTTGTAGTATGAATCTGCAGGTAGCTAAAGCTAACCAATTAGGTGCAATGTTAGCTAGTTAGCTAACACTAGGCTATAACTAGCAATATAAATGGACTTCTGAGATACAAATAATATTACTACACAGATCATACCTGTAACGTTAGCTAGCGAGCCAGCATGCTATCGTTAGCTAGCTGGCTAACAGTATGTATTATCTTGCAATGAAAACTACTTTCTGACCAAATTTTAAACGTATAATATTTGAAAATGTAGCTAGACTCTTACCCGTATACATGGATGAACGCTTGTTTGGCCCGTTGTGTCAAGTCACTTCGGTTCACACTGACCGTGTGCAGAAAGTTGTCCATCACAGAAAGTTGTCCATCACTTTTTCTCACTGATATTTGTCGATAGGTTCAGGTTGCACATCCTGTTCAAACTAACCCTACTGAAAAAACACACAGAATCAGGAAATAATGTGCATATCACTGGTTAGAGGACAACTTGTAGAAAACAGCCAGCTACATTTTGGATTGTTGCATTTTGTTTCAAGTGGGTCGCCAACGCGGAAAGATAAACGCAACACTATTTTGTTGATCACTCATATCGATATCACATTAAAATCAATAGAGCGGGTGCTCACAATTGTTTATAACGCATTGTTGTCCTTTTTATACTGTATTAAAAGTATTTTAGGAAAACTAAATAGAAAAAGAAAATATACAATTCGTGAAAAATACATTTATTATTTTTGCACTTTACGATGCTTTCCTTTGTGACCAGTTACTCATTAAATTGGCCCATGCATTCACTAGTCAGCTATTTATCTCGTCTCATGTTTACTGAATGTACATCTCAACTATTTTATTACTCATACAAGAGAATAAATCATCCAGCCTTTAAATCATTCATTTCCAGTCTACATAATTAAATAATAGGCGTACAGTTTGAATATTGTTGTTTGTGCTTTTCATACATGTATGTGTATACAGTTGAAGTCGGAAGTTTACATACACCTTAGCCAAATACATTTAAACTCAGTTTTTCACAATTCCTGACATTTAATCCAAGTAAAAAGTCCCTATCTTAGGTCAGTTAGAATCACCACTTTATTTTAAGAATTTGAAATGTCAGAATAATAGTAGAGAGTGATTTATTTCAGCGTTTCTTTCTTTCATCACATTCCCAGTGGGTCAGAAGTTTACATACATTCAATTAGTATTTGGTGGCATTGCCTTTAAATTGTTTTACTTGGGTCAAACGTTTCGGGTAGCCTTCCACAAGCTTCCCACAATAAGTTGGGTGTAACTGAGTCAGGTGTTTAGACCTCCTTGCTCGCACACGCATTTTCAGTTCTGCCCACACATTTTCTATAGGATTGAGGTCAGGGCTTTGTGATGGCCACTCCAATACCTTGACTTTGTTGTCTTTAAGCCATTTTGCCACAACTTTGCTTGGGGTCATTGTCCATTTGGAAGATTCATTTGCGACCAAGCTTTTAACTTCCTGACTGATGTCTTGAGATGTTGCTTCAATATATCCACATAGTTTTCCTTCCTCATGATGCCATCTATTTTGTGAAGTGCACCAGTCCCTCCTGCAGCAAAGCATCCCCACAGCATGATGCTGCCACCCCCGTGCTTCACGTTTGGGATGGTGTTCTTCGGCTTCCAAGCCGCCCCCTTTTTCCTCCAAACATAACGATGGTAATTATGGCCAACAGTTCTATTTTTGTTTCATCAGACCAGAGGACATTTCTCCAAAAAGTACGATCTTTGTCCCCATGTGCAGTTGCAAACCGTAGTCTGGCTTTTTTATGGCGGTTTTGGAGCAGTGGCTTCTTCCTTGCTGAGCAGCGTTTCAGGTTATGTCGATATAGGACTCGTTTTACTGTGGAATAGATACTTTTGTACCTGTTTCCTCCAGCATCTTCACAAGGTCCTTTGCTGTTGTTCTGTGATTGATTTGCACTTTTCGCACCAAAGTACGTTCATCTCTAGGAGACAGAACGCGTCTCCTTCCTGAGCGGGATGACGGCTGCGTGGTCCCATGGTGTTTATACTTGCGTACTATTGTTTGTACAGATGAACGTGGTACCTTCAGGCGTTTCGAAATTGCTCCCAATGATGAACCAGACTTGTGGAGGTCTGCACATTTTCTTTCTGAGGTCTTGGCTGATTTTTTTTGATTTTCCCATGATGTCAATTAAAGAGGCACTGAGTTTGAAGGTAGGCCTTGAAATACATCCACAGGTACAGCTCCAGTTGACTCAAATGATGTAAATTAGCCTGTCAGAAGCTTCTAAAGCCATGACATCATTTTCTGTACAATACAGTGCATTCGGAAAGTATTCAGACCCCTTGACTTTTTTCACATTTTGTTACGTTACAGGCTTATTCTAAAATTGATTAAATTGTTTTTTTCTTCATCAAACTACACACAATACCCGATAATGACAAAGCAAAATTGTTGCTAATTTCTAACTGAAATATTACATTTACAAAATAATTCATACCTTTTACTCAGTACTTTGTTGAAACATCTTTGACAGCAATTACAGCCTAGAGTTTTCTTGGGTATGACGCTACAAGCTTGGCACCTGTATTTGGAGAGTTTCTCCCATTCTTCTCTGCAGATCCTCAAGTTCTGTCAGGTTAAATGGTGAGCGTCGCTGCACAGCTATATTCAGGTTTCTCCAGAGATGTTCGATCGGGTTCAAGTCCAGGCTCTGGCTGGGCCACTCAAGGACATTCAGAGACTTGTCCCGAAGCCACTCCTGCGTTTTCTTGGCTGTGTGCTTAGGGTCATTGTCCTGTTGTACGGTGAACCTTCGCCTCAGTCTGAGGTCCTGAGCGCTATGGAGCAGGTTTTCATCAAGGATCTCTCTGTACTTTGCACTGTTCATCTTTCCCTCGATCCTGACTAGTCTCCCAGTCCCTGCTGCTGAAAAACATCCCCACAGCCTGATGCTGCCACCACCATGCTTCACGTAGGGATGGTGCAAGGTTTCCTCCAGACGTGACACTTGGCATTCATGCCAAAGAGTTCAATCTTGATTTTATCAGACCAGAGAATCTTGTTTCTCATGGTCTGAGAGTCCTTTAGTTGCCTCTTGGCAAACTCGAAGTGGGCTGTCATGTGCCTTTTACTGAGGAGTGGCTTCCGTCTGGCCACTCTACCATGAAGGCCTGATTGGTGGAGTGCTGCAGAGATGGTTGTCCTTCTGGAAGGTTCTCCCATCTCCACAGAGGAACTCTGGAGCTCTGTCAGAGTGACCATCGGGTTCATGGTCACCTCCCTGACCAAGGCCCTTCTCCCTCGGTTGCTCAGTTTGGCCGTGCAGCCAGCTCTATGAAGAGTCTTGGTGGTTCCAAATGTCTTCCATTCAAGAATGATGGAGGCCACTGTGTTCTTGGGGACCACAATTCCTTTGACCTGATGGCTTGGTTTTTGCTCTGACATGCACTGTCAACTGTGGGACGTTATATAGACAGATGTGTGCCTTTCCAAATCATGTCCAATCAATTGAATTTACCACAGGTGGATTCAAATCAAGTTGTAGAAACATCTCAAGGATGTTCAATGGAAACAGGATGCACCTGAGTTCAATTTAGAGTCTCATAGCAAAGGGTCTGAATTCTTATGTAAATACATTTTGAATACATTTGCTAAAATGTCACTTTATCATTATGTGGTATTGTGTGTAGATTGATGAGGAAAATGTTTTATTTAATCAATTTTAGAATAAGGCTGTAACGTAACAAAATGTGGAAAAAGGGAAGGGATCTGAATACTTTCCGAATGCACTGTAGCTGCAATTGAAGTGTTGTATCAAACTGCTATGCGTCTTGATTCAATGTAAATGTATATCTGTTACTTTTAAAATATATTTTATCTATCTAGCCTCTCTTGATTCTTCATTGCAAAGGGGAAACTGTAACGGAACATTGTAATTCTGTTAATTATTAATGCAGCTTTTTGAAATAGATGTGATACTGTGTTCCACCTGGATTTCTTATATTTGTTATGATTGGGCTTATGTCTGTCAAGACAAACACAAATTTCACCAAATTCAAACAAACTTGTCATTCAGAATTTTCATCATTGGTGTTTTGTTTTTATTGTAAATGTCATCAGTTAGTCTTTTCACACTTTGTTCTGTTTGTGTCCTTTTAACCTGTCTGGCTTTGGTTTGATGTGAAAGTCTGCTTTATTTCCACTAATGTATTTTTTTCTGGGCATCAGGAGTGAACCTGTTGATAGCAGTGACAGGTTATAGGTATGGGGAGTGCATATCACCTATGTGTTTTTAGCTACCATGTGAACAACTGTGAAATATTACCTTTGAAAAAATGACTATATAAATGTATTTTTGCTTTTGTTGGGGCATTTGGATACTCTTGCAGTTATATTTATGTAAACCTTCTGGTATATATATTAATAAAGATAGATCAGTTTTCCTTTTTCAAGTTGATTTCCCCACCCTCTGATGATTGGTTTTGGTTACATTTTTGCATTGATCAGCTTTTGTTTTTGTCCAGGAGACACACAAGACATCATGAATCCCATACTGTGAAATATTTGAAATGGCAAAATCACAAGCACATCAATCTAATTACGTTTGAAAAGTAACATAACTAATCATCAATTAAATGCATCATGGCCTTACCCTAGTTGTCCATCTAAAACATGTTTTAAAATGATGAAGTGAGGAGAGCAAGGGAAGAAGAAAGGACAGACATGCTCAGAAACCAGATGAATATGATCACATATTCACATGTATTTTAATATTCTGATTAGACATTTATAATTAGTAAAGGACCTGTGTTTTTCAATGAAGATAAAAATGAAAACCGCCCATGGAGTTATTTGAAAACAACAAAATAAACTAATATGATCCCCTGTCTGAGTGGAGAACTACTTTTGCGCAGCGTCTTGCGTTAGACTGATCCCCTCGAACGCGCTGGAACGTCATTGGGTACAGTTCAATGCCGACAGTTATATATGGGGTGAACTTGCGCGCATCACTCACTTGCTGCAGGAAAAAGATGGCAGACGTTACAGAGGTGGACGCAGAGACTCTTAGCAAAAAGTAAGCCATTGTCGATTCTCTCTTCTATTGGGAAAAATTTATGAAGACGTGTGCAACATGTTGATGGTGTGTGTTTCACTTCCGTGTTATTATTCGATAAAAGTAGTAGGATAGTGTTGCGTCAGATCGGATAAAGCTCGATGGAAAAACTAGTGTTCCATAGCGAATGTGCATACACATTTTCCAATGGTCATTTCGGTTCAAGCGGCATATCGCACATACATGCTCTTCATCCTAGTCTGTGAATGGAGATAACTACAAAACTTATATTTCATCGTAGAAATTACCCAAGCTAAATTGCTGATCTGAAGTTCCTTATTTTCATGTAAGTTTATTGACAAAACCACGTTTCAGCTAAATAAATGTTTTTTTCCTTAACCATAATGAGCTTCTTGCCAACTTCACCAACCTTTCAGGTCATACTCATGCTATTTATGTGGGGAAATATTGAAGTAATCAGCTTTATGCATCCAGGCTAAATATCCTATCTCACTTCTGTAATGTGATGGCTTGGTAACTAGTGGATTTAGCTAGCTACTACTAGGCTATGTTGCCTAATGACTGATCAGCTCAGAATGAAAGTGAAAATGTTCTCCGTACCCAATTGTCATACTTTAGTAAAAGTAAAAGTAAAAATACCTTAATAGAAAAGGACTCGAGTAAAAGTGAGTCATCCCAGTAACATCCTACTTGAGTGAAAGTCTAAAAGTCTTTGGTTTTAATTATACTAAAGTATCAAAACTAAATGTAATTGCTAAAATATACTTGGGTATCAAAAGTTAAAGTATAAATAATTTCAAATGCCTTATATTAAGCAAACCAGATGGCACCATTTAATTTTTTTTACAGATAGCCAGGGGTATGCTCCAACACTCAGACATAATTTACAAATGAAGCATTTGTTTAGTGAGTCCGCCAGATCAGAGGCAGTAGGTATGACCAGGGATGTTCTCTTCATAAGTGTGTGAATTAGACCATTTTCCTGTCCTGCTAAGCATTCAACATGTAACGAGTACTTTTGGGTGTCAGGGAAACTGTATGGAGTAAAAAGTACATAATTTTCTTTAGCAATGTAGTGAAGTAAAAGTTGTCAAAAATATAAATAGTAAAGTACAGATACCCGAAAAAACTACTTAAGTAGTACTTACAAGTATTTTTACTTAAGAACTTTATACCACTGAGTAAAAGTCTAAAAGTATTTGGTTAATATATACGTAATTATCAAAAGGAAAAGAAAATGCTTGTTTTTTTGGACACTCAAACATGGACATCCGTTTTCACGATTTCTGGTATATCATCAAAATAAATCAATCACAGCGCATTTTTAGACTCATTCAATAGTTTTTACCTTATTTAACTAGAATACTATTGGAAATTAATGTTATGTTTTAGGAATAACAATGGAACTTTAGTTGAAAATAGTAATCATAGTGCCACAATAGTAATCAGCTATATATATATATATAAATGGTGTATCATACACTGCAGTTGAGTAACAATGGGAAAGTAATTCTGCTTTGAAAGTTAATAAATTTATAGCACCACTTTTGAGAAATGGACGTTGAATGTTTTGATACACCTACTGGAGAGCTCCTCTTTGTCTACACCCATTCAGCATAGTTCACAGCCTATTAAACCTTCGCTCCACCCATCTCTTTAAGGATTCAAATGTAAGGCCATGTGCTAAACAAAGTAACGATAGTGTAGGAAACAACCAAAGATTTCAAGACAAAGTGGTGAAAGTAGTAGTAAAAACACACTTTATCTAGGATTATATCCTAATCTGACGTTCTTCACATTACCGTCTCTGGTAAACACACACTATATCAAATATCTTAAATTACAGAAGGTGTAAACAGTAGAGTGAAATGGTTATTTGCATAGTAGCAATGTCAAAAATGTAAAGTGTCCACATAGAAATATTGTATGAATCTTTTATAATTATTAGATTATGCTTACCCAGACACACTTGTCTAAATTAATGGGTAATGTGAAATAAATGCTAAAGCCACATCTATCTAAGTGGATGGGTCACTATTGTCAAGACATGTACACATGTTCATGAAATACAATAGATTGCCATAATCACCCCCAGACACACCTGGCTAACTTGATGGGTTGTGTAATCATCTGGCGACGTGGAGTCTTTTGTTTAGATATGAACCATAATCCCAACCCATATAGTACAAACGGAATGACATACTGAGCAGCTCATGTTATAGACAGAAGCATGCTACATGGCAGACCAATCCGAACTCATCTCTTGGCATGTCCAGCCCATCTATTATTTCAGCCAATCATGGCCAGTGAGAAGGTTCCTGTCTTTTTCCGTGGCTAAACCAACTAGGCTTGTAATTTACATTTTTAAATTTAAATTACAGATGGCATACAAGATGGCATACAGATGGCATACAAGTTTGTTATTAAGGCACATAAAAGTTTACATGTTCCAGAAGGCTATCTTGTGAAGTAGTGACGTGCAACATTCGCCTAGCTTCCTGAAACGTGTCATATTTTGATTTGGGGGTCACTAAACAGAAAGGGAAATGCAGCACTTATATTGTTATCACGTTGTAATCAATAGAACAGGGGGGGGGGGTCAGGTTGAAAATCCTGTTCAAACTAACCCTACTGAAAGACCACATGGAATCTGGGAATAATGTGCATATCACTGGTTAGAGGACAACTTGTAGAAATCAGGCAGCGTGGGTCGCCAACGCGGAAAGGTAAACACAACACTATTTTGTTAATCACTCATATTGATATCACATTAACGTCAATAGAACAGGGGCAAACGTTTGGGTTGTATGCGCTGTTTAAAGTGGAACTGACAGCGCTTTAACTACTTTGCAAATATGGATTCAAAAAAATAATAATCCCGGGAAGACGATACAATTAAACTAGCAAGGGCAATGGTCACATGTCAGTCATAACGTGGCTAATAAACTAGCATATCTATTTATGTAGCTATTATGGTGGAAAATGAATTACATTTAGACATACTATGCTGTTTTTACTTAGATAATTGTCCATTGTTATATATTAGTTAATTTTTTTTGCTGTTGCAGGCTTGTCTTGTGTGACTTAGTCATAAGTCTGGGCGTACATATAAGATCCGTTTGGGTGCGACCGCAGCATGTAAGACATCCCGTGGTTTTACTATCTACAGGAAGTCAGCTGTATGGAAACTTGCAGAAACGAGCACATTATATTGTGAACTGTGACAAAACGCAGAGATTGTTGATTGCTAAGTTTTTGCTAATCTTATAATAAAGTTGTTGTTTGACGAATCTACAGGCTCTCTCCTGGTTAGAAATGTTAGCTAGCTAGCTAGCTAGCTAAGGAGGATGTCATTGGGTGAGTGGCCAACTTTTTCCCCTCATATCGTTTTTTTCGGTGGCTACAGCTAGAGATGCAGGTGTCATTTGGTTAGCTATCAATACATGTGAATCACTTTGCTAGCTATCTAGTTAGCTATTCTGAACTTGAATGATTATTATCCAGTTAGCATATCTCTTGCGTTCGTAAATTCAATCTGGCTATCTACTCCGATTTCAGAGCACTCTCGTCTGAGTGTGCCAGAGCGCAGAATAACTGATGAATTTACGAACACTCAACACCTGCTGAATATGCCTGGTGTCAGTAAACGTGGGCAAAAAAAGTAATTAAATTGTTGCCACTAGCACAGTTAGTCACTAACGCTCTAGATAACATGTAAACAGTCTAACCAGCTCTGCTAGGGCGAGTAAAATGGTCAGCGTGAGTTGGCCAGTTAGCTTGGTGTTTGACTGCCATTGTGAGGAACGATCAGATCAACCCTACTCCTCAGCCATAGCGTCCAGTGTGTGTGTGGCTCTGAATGCTCGAAGAGCGAAATGCTCTGCATTTACGAACGGATCATCTGAAAAAGCGCTGAATTTACGAATGACCCAGAGCGCGCTGACCCACTGAAGGTAATTTATGAACGCACCCTTAGTTATCAATCAAATGTATTTGGAATCGATCAAATGGGCGGGCAGGCAAGTTCCCATTCAGTTGTCAAAATGTGGGTTGGGGACAAGCATGCATTGGCAGGCAAGCTGGAGAAGGACGAGCAGGCTACTATTCCCCATTGTTTATCAGTGTAATTCTGACGGCTAACTTGCTGAAAAAGTTTGAGAGGGTTTATCTATTGTTCCCTCGTTAGAGTTTAGCTCATCTTGCTCTGGCTAGCATTAGTTGTTGATCTTGTTGTTGTTAATGTGCATAACTGAGGGAGAGGGAGCCTACCTTTTCATCGTTGTTTGATCAATAGGAATGTAAAGTTTCCAAATGTAAGAGGACTCCCGTGGTATTTACATATTTATAGAAATCCATTCAGGTGTATTTTGTGGCTTTTGGCGAATGCGTTCAAATTATCTAAAATCGCGCTGTTGCCACTGCTTGTAAACACAGTCCAGTTCAACGTGAATGATGGGAGGCCTGTGTGGCATAAAGGCCTACTGTAGCTCTGATATGGCTATTGTGCATCGGTCTGCGTAGACTCCGGTCCTGGATGAAACAGATGTTTTTATTAGGTTTTATTTACTGCAGTATCTATTAATTGTCCAAACGCTTTGCCACTTTCCCACTCTATATTGCGATAGTTTTCAAACGGCATTCCCAAACATTCTATGAATTTATTAAGACGTGAAAATGACCATATCTATGTGCTCACATTGTCAGAAAATGTAAAAAATAAATGAAAATAAAAGTTGTGTTGCTAAAACGCTGTCAGTTCCACTTTAAACTAAAAATATTCAAATGCCACACGAAATCTGAGCGTTTTTATATCACTGGTTAGAAGATAATTTACTTAAGACGTCGGATGGAGATTCTGGGAGGCTGCCGAAACGGGAAAGAAGCAAATCAGTTGCTTTGTTATTTAACTTAACCGAATCACGACCCAAAATAGGATATCAACGCTGACAAGGGTTGCCTGTTAATTTTGAATGATAGTTTGACTCTCAAATCCATGTATTGGTGTGAGGCCAGGGACTTTTATAGAGAGACCTCCCGATATATCTCAGGGCCATTTGAAGATGACTGCAGAGTTTTCGAACTGCAAAGTCCTGCAACTTTTACTCCTATGTAGTGGAGTAAAAGTTTACAAAATATATAAATACCCCCCCAAAAAAGTATTTCTACTTACTTTACACTACTGTTACTAAACCCATTTACACTGAACGAAAATATAAACGCAGCATGTAAAGTGTTGGTCCCATGTTTCATAAAAAATCCCAGAAATGTTCCATATGCAGAAAAAGCTTATTTCTATGCCCAGTTGTATGAAATCCATAGAATAGGGCCTAATTTACTACTTGAAATTGATTTGATTTTTCTTATATGAACTGTAACTCAGTAAAATCTTTAAAGTTTTTGGATGTTGCGTTTTATATTTTTGTTGAGTATAAAAACATCTAACCCTGCATAGTCATTTACGCAGAGACATGTTAAGCAGCAGAAGCATCATTCTTTTTTTAGTACATGGCCTTTTCATTTATATTTTATTAGAAAAACATTCAGTGCCTTAGAAATAATATGACGTGGGCCAAAGACGGCTGTGCTCTGTGTCTCTCTCCAGGTCTGGTCATTGACTGGTGTAGCTCAGTAGGTCAGCCTGCCTCACCATGCTGACTCTGGTGGTCAGGACTGCCAGGCACCAGGTGTGCCAAGCCTTTGGGGTCAGGGCTCAGGGGGTAAAGTTTGCTCTCCCCAGCACAGCATCAGTCCCAGCTCTAATTCAGGGGAATCGCTGGCGAGGTGACAAAAGGTTGGTGGCTTTTCCATTCAATGAGAAAAACAACCAACCTTTTGTCATAAATGATTCCCTTTTAGGTGTTACTTGCATGGCTTTATAAAGTAGTCTCCTGAGTAATCCCCTTAACCCTGATGCTGAGTCCACTAGATACCCTGATGTTACCCTCTGTGTTGTTGTCAGTGAGCTAAAGAGGCGAATGAAAGCTGAGAAGAAGGCATCTGAGAAGGAAGCCAAAGTCAAAGAGCAGGTTGAGCAGACGGAGACCAATGACCAGGCGGATCAGAATGCATACGGGGCAGATGAGGAGACCCTGGACCCTAACGTGAGCTATATGCATGTTTATGATCGTCCTTCCTTCCCTCTTGTGATTTGCTTGAGAACATTTGACTGCTGATCTTAGTAGTATATTTTAAATAGGGTTGCAGTAATTGAGCTCTTGAACATTTGCAGTAACCTCACTTTATATTGTTTATCCCAAAAGCAATACTTTAAGATCCGCACCCAAGCCATCCAGGCTCTGAAGGGCACAGCAGAGGACCCATACCCTCACAAGTACAATGTAGATCTGTCGCTCACAGAGTTCATTGAGAAGTACAACCACCTACAGCCTGGAGACCAGCTAACAGACATTGTCCTCAGTGTATCAGGTACTGACAACAACTGTTTTCAACTATTGTGATTTGGAATAATATGATGTTGTCATTTGATGGCCAAGCTGTATTTTTGACATATGTGAAACTCTGTTGTTGGCAGGTCGTGTCCATGCCAAGAGAGAGTCCGGGGCCAAGTTAATCTTCTATGACTTGCGAGGGGAAGGCGTCAAGCTGCAAGTTATGGCAACCAACAGGTACAGAACATGGCCCTTCCCAGAACTCCACTACTCATTAGGGCTCAAATACCTCCCACATGTATATTTTCTAACCCTGTCTGTCCATGTTCCCTGTTAGGAGCTACAAGTCTGAGGAGGAGTTTGTGCGCATCAACAACAAGCTGCGGCGTGGTGACATCATTGGTGTTCGTGGTAACCCGGGGAAGACCAAAAAGGGCGAGCTGAGCATCATTCCCATAGAGATGACCCTGCTTTCACCTTGCTTGCACATGCTGCCCCACCTCCACTTTGGTCTCAAGGACAAGGTGAGCACCTTCACAATCCTGTAGTGAACATACAGAAAACATGTCAGGCTTTCATATGAATGAGAGATGATAGAGTACACCTTTAATTCATGTAACCAGCAGAAGAAATTGCCTTTTTTAGGGATCCTCACCCTTTCTCTAACCCATTGCCTCCAGGAAACACGATTCCGCCAGCGATACCTGGATCTGATTCTCAATGACTCTGTGAGGCAGAAGTTTGTAACACGTGCCAAGATCATCACTTACCTCCGCAGCTTCCTGGACGGGATGGGATTCCTGGAGGTGAGGGAAATGGCCAGTAGGGGGCACTTGTGTTTAACAATTTTTTAAAAGTATGTCAGGGAAATGAGGGAGTGTGGAGGAGTTCAGGTTAAGAGTTCAAGAGTGGTAAAGCTGTTTTCTCTTTGATTTGGAAAGTACATTTTAAAGGGTTATTTTTCACAAACAGGGTTTTGGTGATGGGTAACAGACTGTAAAACCACAACACACGTTTCTTACAGATTGAGACGCCCATGATGAACCTGATTCCTGGAGGGGCCGTGGCCAAACCCTTTGTGACCTACCATAACGACCTAGACATGAACCTTTACATGAGGATCGCTCCTGAGCTCTACCACAAGGTAACCTGTCCCCCGGGGAAGGACCAATAACGCATTTAAAAAATAAAAAATAAACTCCATGCTCATATTTCCGTGCCTTCTTTCCCCAGATGCTTGTGGTCGGGGGGTTTGACAGAGTGTATGAGGTTGGACGGCAGTTCAGAAACGAAGGCATTGACCTCACCCACAATCCAGAGTTCACCACCTGCGAATTCTATATGGCCTATGCAGATTACCATGACTTGATGGATATCACAGAGAAGCTTCTCTCGGGTGAATGAAGAGGGTGTTTCTACTTCAACATTCTGGAATGTGAATATCTAGTGTTACTCACAGTGACATGTAGGTGTGTAGCTGCTAGATTCCATTACTAACTGGTCCGCTCTCTCTCTTCCCATCAGGGATGGTCAAGCACATCACTGGAGGATACAAAGTGAAGTATCATCCAGAGGGTCCAGAGGGCCAGACCTATGAGATTGACTTCACTCCTCCCTTCAGGAGGGTCAGCTTGACACACGACCTGGAGAAGGAGATGGGCGTCAAGTTCCCAGCTGCTGACACCTACGACAGTGACGGTAAGAGATTGAATGCCGGTCAATACAGTGCCACAGTTATACCTCTATATATTTATAGAATTTCCTAGGTTGTCTTACTGACCTGTCCCTCTCCACCCACCCCAGAGACCCGTAAATTCTTTGATGAACTGTGTGCCCAGAAAGGAGTGGAGTGCCCTCCTCCTAGAACCACTGCCCGCCTCCTTGACAAGGTGCCCATTCTAATCTACTCAGGAAACTCCCCTGCTATACCCCTTCCGTGTTGTTGACATCATGACTAAACTGAAGTTGATGTTTATCCCTGCAGTTGGTGGGAGATTTCCTGGAAGTCACGTGTATCAACCCCACGTTCATCTGTGACCACCCACAGATCATGAGCCCCCTGGCCAAATGGTGAGCTCTTCCTATCCATATTACACTAATTTAAAAACAAGCAACAATGCTCTTATGGACTGCAGGTTACCATTTGAAACAGTAAACATAGGTCTTGCAGTGCCCCCTGCTTGTCAATGCAGATGTATCTAGCTGTGCTCTCCTTGATCTCTCCCCATACAGGCACCGGTCAGAGAAAGGCCTGACGGAGCGTTTTGAGCTGTTTGTATTGAAGAAGGAGATCTGTAATGCCTACACTGAGTTGAACGACCCTATCAGACAGAGGGAGCTCTTTGAGCAACAGGCTAAGGTCAGTGTGCCTTGGCGAGTCGACTGAGTAACGCTACAAACTATGTAGTAGTAGGGGCCACTAAACTGACACATTTCCCCAAATTCTTGCCTTACGTCAACTTAGTAACCATTGGTGCTTCATTTTCTTTGTGATATTTTCCTGTTTATGAGTCACCACCCTGTAAATCTTGATGAGCTATTTAGTTTTAGTACAGTCTGTTTCTCATCTAGCTTCTGTGTGTATGTTTGTTTTATTAGGCCAAGGCAGAGGGTGATGACGAGAGTATGTCCATTGATGAGACTTTCTGCACGGCACTAGAGTATGGCCTGCCACCAACTGCTGGCTGGGGCATGGGCATTGACCGCCTTACCATGTTCCTCACAGACTCCAACAACATCAAGGTACAGTTATAATACACACAGGCAGAGGCCAATATAGAGCCTGTGCAATCTCTAAAGCCTGGTTCACACTGTAGGCCTTAATGCTCAAATCAATGTAGTTTTTCAAGTTCTATTTTTCAAGTGACCAAATAGGATTTGTGTGTGTTCAGACGGCAGTAATTTGCTGACATGGCTATGCTAGTTGCCATAGTAATGACTGATGTGTGCGCAGTAGTGTAGGCTGATTGGTGGTGGTGCTCCCGCTTCCTATCACTCAGAAGTTATGTAGCCAGCTAAGGACTACAATGCCTGCCATGGATATTTCCCAGTTGCTTTAAATGTTCAAAGTCATAGTGTAAGAACACTTACAAAGCCTCAAAGGATAAGATGATGCAACTTTCAAAAGGAGTCCATTTTGGCTAACCACAACAGTCTGCTAGCTAGGTAGCTGTTTAGTTTTCTAGCACATTCAGTTATTTGTTTGTAAACCATTAGCTAGTTAGCTACCACATGTTCTTATCAAACTGTCAACAGAGTAGCTAGCAAGCAACAAGATATGCCAAATAAATCTGATTTGACCGTTCATACACAAGTTGCATGGCCAAGAATCAGATTTGTATGACCTACGAAGGTGGTTTGAAATGTGGCTTGAAATATCCGATTCCATGTGCTTTTTGGCTGTTCAGACTGCAGGAAAAAGAACAGATTTGAAATGGATTTGCAAAAAACAAAAAGGATTTCAGTCACTTCAAACTGCCAATGTGAACAAGGCTTTAGACATGCATGTTTATTATTATGTGGTATGGGACACTGTATCGATGATTGTTTACACACACGCACATACACTACAAACTTGAATGCACTTCAGCAGGACTCTGTGTGTGTGAAACCACCTGATGTTAATTCTGTTTCACAGGAGGTGCTGTTCTTCCCTGCCATGAAGCCTGATGACAACAAGACAGCCCCTCTCACAGAGGGCACCTCTGTGTAGTATTGTGACCTCGCCTGCTGGCAGATCTCTGCAGGGGTTGGCATGGTGATGAAGCCTGGGGAAATAATCAGATTGGTCTGTTGGTCTCACTGTGGGTCCCGGTGGCATTGACTGTTTTCTATTTTATCATATGGTTAGAATTTTGCAATCTGCATTAAGGGAAATAAGTTAATTTTAAATTCTTTTTCCATCATTACATAGTTGAAAACATAAATTGTGTGCTGTTGTTGCCTTGTATTACCTTGCGCTTTGTCTCTTTTCTGTCTTCCCTCAGAGTGTGGTGGACATCCAAGCCCAAAGTAATGTCAGTGAATGAGGGTTCTGGACATGTTTGTTGTGTTCTGTTATTGTATGCCATGCAGTCTGACTACTTTTTAAAAAATGGTTCACCCACACAACTGCCATTGGCACAAAAATAAACTTAATGACAAAAATGTGATTCTGTATTCCCATGATTGCGTTATGTCAAAGTATATGTCTGCAGCTGATCTACTGTTGCAGTAGGCCTAAGTTACTGGTCTACTGTTCTTTACCCATGGTCTTCATTATGTACATTTTCATAAGCTTTTGGATAAAGCAGTGGTGTAGCCATTCAGCCAAATCTGTTGCGAAACATTTCTTATATGGAAGCGAACGAAACATGGAGGGACGTACCTGAATTTGTCCAATAGAAACTGTTTGGCAGAATGACTACACCTATTCTGTTGCAAAACGTTGCCTCTTTATTTTTTCCAAATGGAAAACATTTAGCAACAAACTAGAGTTTCTATTGGACAAATTCAGGTAGATCAATCCCTGTTTCATTCTGCTTCTGTTTGTTTCTTAAATGGTAAACTGTTTCCATTGCAAGACGTAATGAATACACCCCTGGTGACCGAACTCTTGATGGCCAAGGTGCACCCCACCCATTTGGATCCCCTAAGAAAGGATTATGTGGGATGACCTGTGTGCAATACCTTTAGAGGAGGTAGATGTGTGGTAAGTTCATTTTCAGTGAATGCAGTCCAGTTACTTTCTAGTCATGCTGCAAAGTACTGTAGGACCCTAGTGTGAAGTCTACCAAGAAAACCAGCATTTGTTTAATGAAAGCAACACTAGGTCCTAGGAACTGTTGCCCGATCTCAGCAGTTGTGTACTACAGTACAATAGAAAACGGATACAATTGAAACAGTGATGGGGTTAGTGCTGTAATATTCATGAAGGGAAAACGATTTAGAATCAACCCAATTTATACGATCTACCAAGCATAAGAGAATGGTCGCGTTCCCCTGCTCAGACGTTGCATGAATCAACCAATGGTTGCGTGCCACGGCATCGACTGTCATCGATTGACAGATTGTTATAACATTTGATGTGGTTTGCTGATAGTTAAAATACATACCCAGGCGGTGTAAAATGTGGCATGCTTCAGCAACGCCTGGGCAGAGGAACGCACCCAAAACCTTATGGTTAGGTCTACAATACCATAAAGATGCAGAGTAGACCAATAGACAGAAGAACATCTAACACTACCAACTATGCGAAAAAACAAGTAGTATCCTAAATATTATGTTGTGCATCTATTACACCTTCAGAGTATCCATATAAGGAAAAACCTTATCGGCAAATACGGTCCAACTTCCACAAAGTCCTGCGGGTGCAGTGCACGAAAAGCCGCTTCTATTTCATGTCGAGAGCGCGCAAAGGGTAATGGTGCGCGCTCCACTCAGTCAATTGCATGTGTAATCTTTTCGGCCGACACTGTGAAGATGGCGATGAGAGTAGCGTTCCGGTGCCTTTCTGCAAACTTTTCCCCAGTACTGCTTCAGCTTTCTCGACCTGTACAGATCTCCGCAAATCGGCTCTTATGGAAGGCCAACACCGCACGGACACTGAGCACGGCCTCGCGACTGTCCACAGGTAACAATTTGTTACAATGTTGCCCAAATTAGATTGATCAACATTACAATTGATGTACGGGTCTGTGGCTACACATTCCAGTCGCTGAGGGGCAATAATCTCACGCTGTTTTTGGTCACTTTACCACCGTACATTTTTACACGTCAGTGAGAGAGCGTGAACTGCGATTTGAATTTTATGATCAGCATGTCCAGTTTTGTAAGCAGTTCAGAACGCATGCCCTGCTACGACAAAGTTTGGTCGATGGGTCAAATAAAAAGTAGCCTAATGCTGACCGTTACGTGGTCTAAAAGTAAAATATTCTCTGTAGTTATTCCCAGACGGAAATCAAGTTATTTCATTTTATGGAATTCCAATGGAATTTTGGGATTCCCTGACCAGCCCTGTCGAACAACGGTCCCCGCGATAGGTTGGTTTAACCGTAACATTTTGAATTATATGGTCGCTTTACATAAACTGTCCCCAAAAGTAGCCAGGTCGAATTAAAGTTTTCATTTTCTTAAACAATGTTTTACAGTGTAATCTATCAGAGGTTTAACTTGACCTTGGAACGATTTGCTGGGTCTACTATCCACGGCCTTAAAAAAACATTAGCGTTTGTTAGGCACTCAGACACCCACTGTCTCGTGCCCCAATGTAGTGGATAATTACATAGAGCAAGTCATGCACGAGTTTGGACATAGCCAGTGAAATGCTGGCCTGAACTAACACATTTGAGCATACATCTATATTTAGCATATTTACTTTATTTCCTAAATTTGTAGGCTGAAAATGGCAAATACATGTATGGTGTTTTATGTGGGTTTTTTTTAACTCTATAAATTATATTGAAGATCTCTATTAAGGGAAGGCTCTCCCCTGAGTCTTTCAGACAATCCAGCCATGCCTCAGCATTTTGCACAGTTCACAATCTGGTTCAAACCTGTATTTTTTCTGCATGATCTGATGCTAACATTGGAAACTGTTGAGGCATTTAATTCCCCCCCAGGGTATCAGAAACGTGACAGCATTTGACATAAACCATATTTTAATGTTTATTGCTTAAAATGTGGATTGCATCTGTCCAAAATAGTATAACATGATTATTAGTTAATTTAATATAATGAACAGCCCACATAGCAGATTAGAGGAAGGATGTTTTTCATTTCAACCAATAGAGAACTGTTAAATGTGGGTGCTCCCTCCCACCACCCATACTGTGTACAACCATACTACAATATACAGTAATAGCTAGAGAATGCGTGGTACATTGAATGAGCAATTGGCATCACCATGGTGATAGTAATACAATTCACATCTTGTTTGACATTACAGGACTGAATGTGGGAAAGTGCATGTTCAGAATCATGAATGGTATATTTTGCCACTGTGCAGTATTTTAAATAAGGTTTGCAGTTTTGCACAGTACTTTTTGGCTCTGGTCCATAGTACATTAGTGTCCTTTGGACAGTCAATAACAAGGACAATGTTTGGGATGGGTACTTAGTTTATACACATGCATCCCGTTATCTGACGTGAATCTATTTTTACAGCCCTCAAATTCACAGACAAGCATGAGTGGGTACGAGTAGAGGGAGGAGTTGGCACAGTTGGCATCAGCAATTTTGCTCAGGTAGGCAGTTTGGTTGATACTTTTATCAATGATTTAGTGTGCTGTTGTGTTTCTAAATTACTGACAATCTGACATTTATTGGTCTACATAATGCCTGTATTGTCTTGAGAGATTTATTTTGGAACTTTGTACTTTGTCCTGCAATACAAAGACGTATACCAGAATGGGCAATTTTACAAATGTATGACTATTGTTTAGGGTAATTGATTAATTGTATTACGCCTGGCTTAAAATTATTTGAGGGCCAATCTGATATTTGTGGACTAACTTGACGTTTACCACAACTTTCATTGGCCTTATTTTATGCTTTATGAAATCAGTTAGACGTTAGGATTCTTCCCAGAATTTCCTCAATGTATACTTCAAATATGAATATTTTGTGTTGCAAATTCTGAAAGCTGTATCTGCTAAAATGTTAGAATTTGTGTCCCTCCATTGTAGCAAGCATTAGGTGATGTGGTGTATTGTGGACTCCCTGAGGTGGGGCAAAAACTTGAACAAATGGGTGAGTATTTTTCAGGTTTTAAGTTTCCTCCCACAAGTAAATGACTATTGTGACCACAAGCTTTGTTGCCAATAAGGAGGGTCATGCATGTCCTTTGCTTGTGTTGCAGATGAGTTTGGTGCTTTGGAAAGCGTGAAGGCTGCTAGTGAGCTGTACTCTCCTCTGACTGGAGAGATAACTGAAATCAACACAGAGCTGGCAGACAACCCTGGACTAGTGAATAAATCCTGCTACGAAGGGGGTGAGTATCTTAGGCAAGACAAAGTGACATGGCAAATCAGTTGATAAGTATGTTTTGACATTTCAGTCATTTAGCAGATGCTCTTATCCAGAGCAACTTACAGGAGCAAATTAGGGTTGTGTCTTGTTCAAGGGCACATCGACAGATTTGTCACCTATTCGGCTTGGGGTTTCGAAACAGCGACCTTTCAGTTACTGGCCCAACGCTCTTAGCGGCTGGGGTACCTGCCACCTCCTTATGTGATTTTATGTTGGTGAATAATCAGTGGACACACTATTAAACCCCCTCTCCTGACAATGTTACTGATGGTTGCTCTCCTCTTTGACTTTCAGGCTGGCTAATTAAGATGACTATTGACAACCCTGCAGAACTTGATGGCCTCATGGACGATGGCTCCTATGAGAAATTTATCAAATCACTTGATGAGTAGACTGCTCGACTCTCCATGTTCTTTTTTTAAATGTTATTTTTAATGATGATTACAGGTCTTTCACACTAATCCTATCTGGACTGGCTGTAAAATCTCAGCTAAAATGAGATTATGTAAAGTAGCCATATTTATTTTTACTGTAATTGTTTAATCACCAAGATAACCTAGGTGCTTATTGCTGATGAAACCACAAGACAACCTGAAGTGTTTGTTCCCATGTCCTGTTGGCACAACGATAAATCCTGTTGGTACGACAATAAGGTTTAATTATTTCAGGTGCTTTGTTTGGACTGAAAAAAAAATAGAGAAGTGGCAACGGGTTGGAAAGTGATTGGAAATGAAGTCAGATAAAATAAATACAACCGACAATCCATTGTTTTTTTCATTATGACTTTTATATTCCCTCTGGTGGGAAGAATTGTATACAGTACTATTCACTTGCTTTACATAAACCACCTTGAGTCCTTATCTAATAGTCAAAACCTAGTTTGGTGTCTGGCAATGCAAGACTAGTCAACCTAACCTTGGCTGGCAGCCTGGCACTTCCAAAGACTCCCACACTTGTAGATTCACATTCTTCAGCAAGATAACCTTCTTTAGAACAAAAGACTAAAGCACAAATTAAGCAAGAATCAATTCTATTTGGGATATTTTCGTATTTTGAGGTGACATCTGGAATATATTGCATTTTTGTTACACCGCCTGTATTATTATACTGGATTGTTGACATAGCTTACTAATATATCTACTGCTATACATATCATTCTTAGTATATATTTTTGGTGTAGGCCTATATATGCATAGATTGCATTTGGATTACTGATAGTGTTATTTGGGTTAACTGGATTTTTCCTGACATGATATCTTGTTTTTGATTATTTGTGTACTTGTTTGACATTTTTACTGCATTGTTAGGAGCTAGGAACCCAAGCATTTCGCTGCACCTGCTATAACCTCTGCTAAATTGTGTATGCTACCAATAAAATTTGATTTGATATACTGCTGCTGTATTTTCCAACCCAAGTGATTTAAGCTAATGGATGAAAACAAGTTACTGAAAGTTGCACTTCAGTGATATTAACACATTTAATATAGCCACACAGTATCATCATTGATATATTAACATATAGTCAGCCCAGTCAGTTAATGGTTCAGTAGTTTACATTATAAATGACAAGTTGCCCATTCTGTGAAGGGTGTCTGTGGACCTATTCCTAGAAATTACCCTGCTTTATACACTATACCTTTTTGTTCTGATGCCTAACTGGTGAAAAACCACGGGGATAGAAGCACTACTGAAACGCGTGCTGATGACACTGGCTGCTTCTCGTTGCTACATTAAAGCTCGGCACACCTTGACTTTTGCCCTTAGATTAAGATAGAGATGAGGTGCAGGGGAGGGTTGATCAATGATTAATGGCAAAAGTGGGCACAGAATCAGTGCAGCAGAGAAACTGAGCATATCTTTGACTTGATTATGAAGGGGAATGGGGCTTTACTACTTTACAGGAGAATAGAATTTGGCTGTCAGACAGGGATGGTCCTCTCTTGACACAATGAGCAGAGTGATGGGGTTGCTGTTTATGTGCACTTTAAATATTGCATGCCGCATATCTTTACTATGATTTCAAGAAAGTATTAGGGTTTAATACACAACACTCCTACAATGAAAACATGTAATTGATAATTATCATTACAACAATGAGAATGGAAAATTGGGGGATACTCAGAGAAATAGGCTTATATGCAAAAGACTGTCTGAACAGGTCCATAAGTGAAATGTGTGTAACTTTATTGTGGGGCTGCAGTGACCCCTTGTGGTGTACCTACAAACATACATCAGCAATAACTCAGATTTGGGTGGACGACCATTAGTTATTGATCAAATAAACTGTCAGGGCATGCATAATGGTTGTTTCAATATGTGTTGTATTAGGGTATAACATTTTACATTTTAGTCATTTAGCAGACGCTCTTATCCAGAGCGACTTACAGTTAGTGCATACATTATATTATATTTTATTTTTTCATACTGGCCCCCCGTGGGAATCGAACCCACAACTGAGCTACATCCCTGCCGGCCATTCCCTCCCATACCCTGGACGACGCTGGGCCAATTGTGCACCGCCCCATGGGTCTCCCGGTCGCGGCCGGCTACGACAGAGCCTGGATTCGAACCAGGATCTCTAGTGGCACAGCTAGCACTGCGATGCAGTGCCTTAGACCACCGCACCACTCGGGATAAAAAGCACGTTATTACTCAGCATTATCCCAAAACCAAGAAGATTTGATTTACTAACCAAAAAACGTACAAAAAACTCATTCGATCTGAATGTATTCTGAACAAGATATAAACAAATAAATAAACAAAGATTGATTGTATATTTTTATACCACTCTTCACACGTGAAATGTAGTACATCCGGTTGACAATCCATTGCGTCTACCATTGGGTGCCATCTACATATCCCACAATGCACTGCTTTAGGACTTCCTTTTTCCTTTCGGCCATTTTCCGCCCCAGACGGTATGTGAAAATAAGCTCACTATCTTTCAAACGAAATCGCTCTTAATCCTCCAATATATCGAAGTTGGTGTGACTTTTATGCAGTTATTGCGAAAGTGTATGATGTTGTTGTTCCGAATATATTACTATTGATGAGTTTGTTGAGATAAAGGCTCAGTACTTGAAATTGGTTAGCAGTCATAACCTACCTGGGTTGCAGACGCATGTATGTGTGTGTTGTCAGTGACGTTACACGTTTCATTGTCACCAACCTGTCGATAATGATCTAGATATCGACAATTAACTCAAAAGGTTACGGAGTCATTATCACAGTAAAATATACTTTTATTGTTCCGTCTGTTTGTTGTAATCCATCGTTGACCCCCCCCCCCAGCTAGCTTGGAGGTGATGGCTAGCTAACTGGCTACCATTTAGCCTAGTAAGCACTTCGTCAGCCATTTATTCCTCAGCTAGATGGTCTGATCTTATTGCTAAATGTGATTAGCTTCTACGCCTACATGTGTTAGTGTCAACTTCTGTTTCAGGGAAGTAGGCAACCATGGCACCCAGCCGAAATGGCATGCTTTTGAACCCCCACTTCCACAAAGACTGGCAGACGAGGGTGCGCACCTGGTTCAACCAGCCCGCAAGGAAGACTCGCAGGTAGCCCTTGATTAGTTACTTTGGTTAAGTATAGTATAATGGTTGGATAAATGCTAACGTTTGGTTGAAGTGTCTGACGTTTCAAACGTCCACTGTATGCAAACCTACCAGCTATTAACTAGCATGCTTATGTGACGTACCTAGTTGGTTAACTAGCTGTATGGATTGAATGATGGCTACGGTGTAATTCTGGTGTGTAGCTGTGCAAGACATGCCTGCGGCTGTATGTATGTGATGGAGATCATTCAAATATAACTTGCTATATATGAACAGAGTATTTGTTTTTCAGGCGAAAGGCCCGTCAGATCAAGGCTCGTCGTATTGCTCCACGTCCTGTGGCTGGACCCCTTAGGCCTCAAGTCAGGTGTCCCACCATAAGGTATCACACCAAGGTGCGCGCCGGACGTGGCTTCACCCTGGAGGAGCTCAAGGTAAAATGAATATTAACAGTACATTTACCTTTTGAATAATATCCTTCCGGTTTAGGTAGTGTTGGTACATTATGTAAGACTGAACAGAGTGAAAGACCGGTGTGAATTTATTGGATATTTTAGCTTGCTGACTACTAAAACCGTTTACAGCAGTCAAGTGTTGACAAATCTCCGGAATCTCTGCACCTCCTTGATGATTCAATTTGAACCTATTTGCTGATGTCTGCTTGATTTAATATGTTGTGCATCTTAAAAAACTCAATTAAAGTTAGTCAATTGAGTAATAATATGGGACTCAAGCCAGTTATTAACCAATTTAATTTTTTACATGCTTTTTGCCTGAATGTAGCAAATCTACTTGTATTGATTTATGTGCAAGCCTTCACACTTCTAAAAGTCCAGGCATGGTTAGCAACTAAATGTCTAACATTCCTCAAATATTTGGTTCACTGTCTTGCATGTGCTTTGTGTATTCCAGGCCGCCGGTATCCACAAGAAGACAGCCCGCACAATTGGCATCTCGGTTGACTCCCGCCGTCGCAACAGGTCATCGGAGTCCCTGCAGGCCAATGTACAGCGCCTGAAGGAGTACCGCTCCAAGCTCATCCTCTTCCCCAGGAAGGCCTCCACACCCAAGAAGGGAGACAGCACTGTAAGTGTCAGTCATAGAACATTGGGTTGAGTGTTTATAAACATATGGGCACGCATAACCATATTGTCAAATGATTCAAAGTGATTGCCTAATTTGAGGGTCAGATTATAAACATTTGCAGTGTGACGATTTCAGCAGTCATGCATAACATTCCCTGTTAAAAGTGATTTCAGAAAATTTGCTCATAAATGGAGCAATGAGTGAAATTGTGATGAGGAAACCTGGATTGTGAGCAGCACTGGGCCAGCAGTCAAGTGATGACAAATTCTCCGGAATCTCTGTATTACCTTGATGATTACCTTTGAACCTATTATCTGATGACTGCTGGTTTCATGTGTCCAGTGCCCATTCTGTAGTTTCTGAAATGACCTGTTAGCAAGGACATTTTGGAGTTACGGTGTGGACATTGGGCTTCAAGCTAGTCTGTGGAGACTTTGAAATGTTTTTACTGCATTTTGTGCTGTCTTAGACATATTGGTGGACAGTGTTGGAATGTCATTAAAAATATTGTTTACACATAACAGCTCTGCATGGTTATCTGGACTACAACTTATGTGACTACTTTGTTTACGTGCGCCATTGTAATTTTAGATTCAGTTGGTGGTGTGCAATTCAATGTTTGAAATGTCTTCTCTTCACCCCAGTAGCGTTTTAGATTGACTGCACCGTCTTGAATGTGCTCATGGTAGATGTTACTTTCCCTGCGCGTATTAAAACCTTTCCCTTTCTCCAGGAGGAGGAACTCAAGATGGCCACGCAGCTCTCTGGGGCTGTCATGCCCATCAAGAATGTACGTATCACTCAATTCACCCAAAAAATGAAGTTCATGTTCTTTAAATGCACTTAACACTGATTTAGGTTATGTAATGTAAATGGGAAGACCAGGTCATAATTGAAATAATTGGAGGATGTAAGATGAGTATCTTGAGTGTTTGTATTGAATACATTATGTTAGAGCTCTTTCAGCAGTCAAGTGATGACAAATTCTCCGGAATCTCTGTATTACCTTGATGATTCTCTTTGAACCTATTATCTGATGACTGCCAGATTGTGTGCTGTGCCTTAACTTACAGACGTGGACACATAAATACTTCAATAATTGAGTAATAACATGGGACTCGAGCCTAATCCATTCATTGTATTTTACTTTCTCTTTGTCTGAAATGCCCTCTACTAGCCCTTCTATTCTTGAGTGCATCTTTACATCAACTTGTTGTAATTGGGGTCTTCTCCCTGTGCTACAGGTGCATAAGAAGGAGAAGGCCAGGGTGATTTCTGAAGATGAGAAGAACTTCAAGGCTTTCGCCAGCCTGCGTATGGCCCGTGCCAATGCTCGTCTCTTCGGTATCCGTGCCAAGAGGGCAAAGGAGGCGGAAGCGGAGAGTATTGACAAGAAGAAATAAACCGTTAGTTTCTATGGAACTTTCAAAAATAAAAACGTGTACAAATTGGCTGGTCATGTTTGTTAGCGTCTCGCATCTTGGACTTTTAATTTATTGCAGTTGTGCAAACATTTCTGATCAACGGTGTTAAACACTCAACTTTGGTACATTAGAAAAAATCTATTTTAATGCTTAAGTATTTAAATGAACACATTTGATGGATTATAGAAATACAGGCATCAATGCAAACACTAAATCGAGTGTTTACTGTGTTGCCCAAGAGACCAATGGATACAATATATCTTGCCCAGTCATTACCAGCAGGTGGCAGCTGTGCCACATTGATAATCCCTCAACCTGGCAATTTCAAATTGTATGTGAAAACCTGTCTCCTGAATATGAACTATATGATATGGAGGTGACATTTTCGAGGAAGTGGCTTTGTAGTTTTTGTACATTTGTAGGCTTTTTGAATCGTCTTCAATGAGTCAAATGTAGCACAACGGTCCTCAAGCCAAAAAATTCATAACGCATCTGGCAGAAGTAAATTAATCCACCAGCTCAATAATTTATCTTAAATGACAGTTTTTCATGAATTTGATGTAATTGTCAAGCCCATTCAAAAGATTAGGGGATGTAAAGCAAAAGTGGTGGTTACTTTCACAGAGGTTTTGTTTAGCATACTTTGAATTCCAAAATATGAAATGGATTGTTCTTTCACAAAGTAGTCAATCTACAAAATCTCAGTAGGATGTGGCGCCCTTGGAGTGGCTATAACGCCTCCCAATAGTTTACTGCTCACATTAGTTTCACTGTTACTGTTACCGAAGCCAGAACCGTGTATGTTTTAGGGACTTATTATGAGCAATGCTCCAGCCTTCTAGTAGTATATGATATGTGGTTTTGAGTTGTGTAGTCAAAGAATCGATGGAAAGGTTCATTGTGGAATTCCTAGAGATTCTCATCCTAGCCCTAAGAGTTCCAGTTCGGTATTTGTAGGGGTGCAGCTACACTGAACAAAAATATAAACGCAACAAATGATGATTTTACTGAGTTACAGTTCATATACGTAAATCAGTCAATTGAAATTTTACATTTTTTGTCATTTAGCAGATGCTCTTATCCAGAGCGACTTACAGTTAGTGAGTGCATACATTTACAGCTTCCAGGAATTGTGTACTGATCCTTGCGCATTGGTGCTGTGCGTTATGCGGAAACATGAGGTGATAGCGGCGGATGAATGGCTCGACAATGGGCCTCAGGATCTCGTCATGGTATCTCTGTGCATTGAAATTGCCATTGATAAAATGCAATTGTGTTCGTTGTCCATAGCTTATGATTGCCCATAGCATAACCCTACCGCCACCATGGGGCACTCTGTTCACAATGTTGACATCAGCAAACCGCTCGCCCGCATGACACCATACACGCTGTTTGCCATCTGCCCGGTACAGTTGAAACCGGGATTCATCCGTGAAGAGCACACTTCACCAGCGTGCCAGTGGCTATCGAAAGTGAGCATTTGCCCACTGAAGTTGGCTACGACACTGAACTGCAGTCAGGTCAAGACCTGATGAGGACAATGAGCACACAGATGAGCTTCCCTGAGACGGATTCTGACAGTTTGTGCAGAAATTCATTGGTTGTGCAAACCAACAGTTTCATCGGGTGGCTGGTCTTCTTCCCACAGGTGAAGAAGCCGGATGTGGAGGTTGTTTCTGTATGATATGTTGGATTAAGGAATAAAGACAGACACCAATGTTCAGTTCAATAGCCTTGTTAAGCCTTGTACAAATCCCTACGCGTGGAGTCTGGGGAACAGTCCAACTAGTCGATTACCTATCAACTAGACTCCGTAACATCATCCTTTTCAATAGAAAGTGCAAACATAACGGCATAACATTGCGTTCTTAACAGTCAAGTCATAACAATTGAAAAGCATGACATTTTCTTTTTACTTCAGCTGTCATCTTCCTTTTTTTTAAATTAACAGACAACAAGTTAAGTCTCTTGCTTACAGAGTAAGCCTGTCCGGTGGCTTGCACAGCCGACCCACCCGTGAGTAAGTATTGGCTCTGACAGGGGTAGGATTAGGGCCACGAGCTGGAGAGTTTGGTGGGGTAGAAGCTTCACCTTCAGTTGGCTCATGTCTCAATTCTGCACCCCTTACCCTTAGGCCTGGACTGTGATCCAGCTCATCTAAGTGAGTGTATGGCATGTTCTGGTTTGTCTGCTCTGCTACGCGCAGATCCACCCGATTGCGACGATAGAGGGAGCCACCAACATCCACCAGGTAAGAACGTGGTGCAACTCTCTGTAGGCATGTGCCCAGCCTCCAAAGTCCTGTGTGGTCTCCCGGCAGCGGTTTCATCCTTATAGTTTCACCCACCTCCAGCTCTGGTAGGTCTCGAGCAGTCCGGTCGTAGAAGCACTTAGCGAGCTGCTTTCTGTGACGCAGTTTGTCCGTGACGCCAACCATGACGCAGGGCTCAAGTAGCTTGTTGGCTACGGGGATAGTAGTCTTCAGACGTCTGGACAGAAGGCGTTGTGCTGGGCTGCTGTCCATGTTTTCGGTGGGTGTGTTCCTCCACTGTAAGATCGCTTTCCATGGGTCGTTGCTGTCGCGCAAGGCCCTGCTTAACAGGTTTTTTGCAATCTTGACAGCTGATTCTGCCTTGCCATTTGCTTTTGGGTGTCTTGGAGAGGAGGTCACGTGGTCAAACTCCCATTCTGAGGCGAAACGCTTGAACTGTGCAGTGAATTGTGGGCCATTGTCCGTGATTACCTTGTCAGGCTGACCTTGCCTTGCAAACTGCGCCTTGCAGCGCTTTATGACCGTCTCTGCGGACAAGTCAGGGAGCAGTTCAATTTCCCAAAAGTCAGAGTAATGATCAACGAGGAGAAGATAGTCCTTTTGTCTGTGGCTGAATAAGTCCATGCTGATGATTTGCCAGGCCCTTGTGGGCAGTTCGTGTGACATCATGGTTTCCTTTTGCTGTTCATGAGCGTACTCGTTGCATGTGGTACAGTTGCTGACAAAGTCTTTAATTTCTGCTTGCATGTTTGGCCAGTATAATGTTTCACGAGCCTGACGGTAGCATGCGTCACCTCCGACGTGACTGGAGTGTATGCGGGTAAGCATCTCTGGACGTAGTGATTTGGGAATAATGACCTTCTGACCTCTGAACAAGACGCCATTTTGCACACTGATCTCATCTCGAAAGGTCCAGTATTCTCTCACTGTGAAAGGTGTCTCCTCTTTCAGATATGGCCAACCTGCTAGAGCCATGGACTTCAGTGACTGTAGGTGTTCGTCCTTGTCAGTATGTTGCCTGATCTGGGCTAGGCGGTGATCTGTCACGTTTAAGTAGTCTGCCTGATTGATCTGTTGAACATCTTGTTGTTCCTGCTGTAGCGAGCAGATGGCCTGCCGCTGATAGGCAGTGCCTCTACCTGTACATTGTGCTGTTGCCCTGCTCAGTGTGTCGCTGATGTACATCTCAGGTCCTGGCTTGTAAGTGACCTTCAGGCTGTAGTTTTGCAGAGTCAGGAGCATACTTTGAAGCCTCTTGGGCGCGTTGAGGAGAGGTTTACTGAATATGGCAATGAGTGGTTTGTGGTCAGTTTCAGCGGTGACCAGCTCTCGACCATATAAGTAGTGATGGAATCGCTGGCAGGAGAAGACGATGCTGAGGCACTCTTTCTCAATTTGTGCATAGTTTTGTTCGGTGGGGGTGAGCGCTCTCGAGGCAAACGCAACGGGCTGGCCTTCCTGCATAAGGCAGCATCCAAGTCCCCCTTTGGCTAGAGTCGCTCTGGATTGTGACAGGCTTCGTGACGTCGTAGTAGCGCAACACTGGCATGGATGAAGCCAGAGATTTCATCTCCTGCACTGCGGCCTCGTGCTTGGGTAGCCAGTGCCATGGTGTGTCTTTGTCCAGCAACCGGCGCAGAGGCTCACAGACTGCTGATAGGTGTGGCATGAACTTTGCAAGATAGTTTGCAAAGCCGATGAGACGCTGTACTCCTTTTGCATCAGACGGGTTTGGCATGTCGAGGATCGCTTGGACCTTGTCTGGGTCCGGCTTCAGGCCTTTTGCCGAGAGAATGTGGCCATGGAAGTGGACGTCTTTCACCTTGAACTGCAGCTTCTTCAGGCCAAGACGAAGCTTAACTGATCGGCAGCGCTCCATCAGTGCCAGGAGCTTCACATCGTGGTCGCGTTCTGCTTCTTCGTCTGTTTCACCACAGCCTACGATCAGGATATCATCGGCGATGGGTTCAATGCCCTTGAGCCCAGCCAGTAACTCGTGCTGCTTGCGTTGGTATACCTCAGGCGCCACTGAGACACCAAACGGGAGCTTGAGCCAGCGTTTCCGACCCCCAGGGGGTCCAGAAGGTAGTCATGAAGCTGCTTTCTTCGTCCAGCTTGCATTGAAGGAATGCATCTCGGGCATCCACCAAGGTGAAAATCCTGGCCTTGGGAAGCTTATAGAGGACATCCTCTAGTGTCGGCATGATGTAGTGGGATCGTTTCAGTGCTTGGTTCAGATGCTTTGGGTCGATGCAGACCCTCAGCTTCTCTGGTTTTTTCACTATGACCATATTGCTGATCCAGTCAGTTGGTTCAGTCACAGATGTCATGTGGCCATCGGCCTCGTACTTGTCCAGCTGGGCCTTCACAGCCACTTTCATTGCAATGGGCACATTGCGAGGAGCACACTGGACTGGAGTAATGCTCTCATCCACTTCAAAGTGTACCTCCCCAGGCACTGATTCAACGGGCATGTTGAATACATCGTCATATCTGCTGAGTAGTTGTTCTTTGGACAGGGGTCCATGCTGGACATGATCCACAATGTGCAGGTCATTTGGTACAGTGAACTGCATCAGTCCCAGGCGTTCGCATGTAGAGCCTGAGAGGAGAGGATTTTGACTGGTTTTCACAATCTCGAACTCCAGCTTGTGTTTGCGTCCCCGAATAACACATTCGGTCTCAAAGGTGCCCATAGAGCTCATTAGTTCTCCTGAGTACAGCTTTAGTCTAGTATCGCTGGGAAATAGATGTGTGTCAGGTGCCAGATTGATTTTGTCTTTGTAGCTCATTACGTTGCATGTAGCGCCCGAATCCAGTTGACATTGTTGTTGCTTGTTGTGTAATCGTAGTGTCACAAACCATTTCTTCCCTCTTGAGTGTACAGCCCCAATGGATTCATGCATGTAAATGTCACTTTCACTGTTCAGCTCTGAACATTGAGTAACATCATCAACACAGTGAATCTTGCCCTCACTCACCCTTCTTTTGCTTTTGAGACACACTTTTGCAAAGTGATTATTAGTTCCACAAGCTCTGCATGGTTTTCCATAGGCCGGGCAGTGCTCTTTGCCACGTGTGTGTGTATTCCCACAGTATTTACATGCTACGGGGCTCTCTGTGTTCACCGTTCGTGGTGAATTACTCTGCCTCGATTGGTTTTGTCTGAATGTCTGCCTAGCAACAGCGTGAACAGTATCAACGTCGGAGCGTGGGGTTTCCGTTTCCATTGCTCTCATTCTCATGTCAGTGACTTCAGCAGTGCGGCACATTTCGATGGCAGTTACTAATGTTAAGCCTCTCTCTCTCAGTAGACGCCGGCGCGTATTCTCATTTGCAATTCCCAGTACTATTTTGTCACGAATCAGTTCATCTTTCAATCCCCCGTATTCACAAGTGGCGGATTTCTCTCTCAAACGGGTTACAAAGTTGTGTACTGACTCACCCTCTTCCTGTTTGCAGCTTCCGAAAACGAACCGCTCGTAAATTACGTTTCTGGCGGGTTTGAAGTAATTCCCCAATGCATCCAATATAGCCTTTGCATCACACTGTTGTCGTGCCGTGAGGGTGAGATTGTGCCGGTAGATATGCCTGCATTCGCTGCCCATTAAACTCCTCAGAGTTGCCGCTTGTACCTCGTTGGGTTTCTCATGTAGACCGGTCGCCAGCGCATAGTCCTCGAATTCATCCCTGAAGTTGTCCCAATTAGTATTCCAGTCCCCTGTGAGAACCATGTGATTTGGTGGCGGAATGTTCGCTGCCATAGCAATGGAATAGGAGATTTCTTTGTCTTCAGTCATGGAGGTAGGTAGTGATGCTAGCTAGCCAGCTAACACGAGTTGATCAGTGTTGTGAGTAGGAAACGGCTTGTGTTCGCATATGGAACGTAACTGCGCCTATACTGTACTTAGCTACACAAATAACAAACGTGTGTTTTCCGAGCCACTTCTGATACCATGTTTCTGTATGATATGTTGGATTAAGGAATAAAGACAGACACCAATGTTCAGTTCAATAGCCTTGTTAAGCCTTGTACAAATCCCTACGCGTGGAGTCTGGGGAACAGTCCAACTAGTCGATTACCTATCAACTAGACTCCGTAACAGAGGTCCTGGGCTGACGTGGTTACAAGTGGTCTGTGGTTGTGAGGCCAGTTGGACGTACTGCCAAATTCTCTAAAATGATGTTGGAGGCGGCTTATGGTAGAGAAATGAACATTCTATTCTCTGGCAACAGATCTGGTGGACATTCCTGCTGTCAGCATGACAATTGCACGCTCCCTCAAAACTTGAGACATCTGTGGCATTGTGTTGTGTGACAAAACTGCACATTTTAGAGTGGCCTTTTATTGTCCCCAGCACAAGGTGCACCTGTGTAATGATGATCTGTTTAAACAGCTTGTTGATATGCCACACCTCTTTGTGCGTATGGAACATTTCTGGGGTCTTTTATTTCAGCTCATGAAACATGGGATCAACACTTTAAAGGGGAAAGGGGGACACCTAGTCAGTTGTATAACTGAGTGCATTCAACTGAAATGTGTCTTAATCGACATCGGAAAGTATTCAGACCCATTGACTTTTTCCACATTTTGTTACGTTACAGCATGATTCTAAAATGGATTAAAAATAATTTGTCAGCAATCTACACACAATACCCACGTAATGACAAAGCGAAAACAGGTTGAAAAATAAATAAAAAACAGAAAAACCTTATTTACATAGGTATTCAGAACCTTTGCTATGAGACTCAAAATTGAGCTCAGGTGCATCCTGTTTCCATTGATCATCCTTGAGATGTTTCTACAACTTGACTGGAGTCCACCTGTGGTAAATTCAATTGATTGGACATGATTTGGAAAGGCACACACCTGTCTATATAAGGTCCCACAGTTGACAGTGCATGTCAGAGCAAAAACCAAGCCATGAGGTCGAAGGAATTGTCTCTAGAGCGCCGAGACAGGATTGTGTCAAGGCACAGATCTGAGGAAGGGTACCAAAAAATGTCTGCAGAAATAAAAGGTCCCCAAGAACACAGTGGTCTCTACCATTCTTAAATGGAAGACGTTTGGAACCACCAAGACTCTTCCTAGAACTGTCCGCCCGGCCAAACTGAGCAATCTGGGGAGAAAGGCCTTGGTCAGGGAGGTGACCAGGAACCCGATGGTCACTTTGACATAGCTCCAGAGTTCCTCTGTGGAGATGGGAGAACTTTCCAGAAGGACAACCATCTCTGCAGCACTCCACCAATCAGGCCTTTATGGTAGAGTGGCCAGATGGAAGCCACTCCTCAGTAAAAGGCACATGACAGCCCTCTTGGAGTTTGCCAAAAGGCACCTAAAGACTCTCAGACCATGACAAACAAGATTCTCTGGTCTGATGAAACCAAGATTGAACACCTTGCCCTGAATGCCAAGTGTCACGTCTGGAGGAAACCTGGTACCATCCCTGCGGTGAAGCATGGTGGTGGCAGGATCATGCTGTGGGGATATTTTTCAGCGGCAGGGACTGGGAGACTAGTCAGGATTGAGGGAAAGAGGAACAGAGCAAAGTATAGAGATCCTTGTTGAAAACCTGCTCCAGAGCACTCAGGACCTCAGACTGGGGCGAGGGTTCACCTCCCAACAGGATAACGACCCTAAGCACACAGCCAAGACAACGCAGGAGTGGCTCTGGGACAAGTCTCTGAATGACCTTGAGTGGCCCAGCCAGAGCCTGGACTAGAACCCCATCGAACATCTCTGGAGAGACCTGAAAATAGCTGTGCAGCGACGCTCCCCATCCAACCTGACCGAGATTGAGAGGATCTGCAGAGAAAAATGGGAGAAACTCCCCAAATACAGGTGTGTCAAGCTTGTAGTGTCATACCCAAGAAGACTCGAGGCTGTAATCGCTGCCAAAGGTGCTTCAATAAAGTACTGAGTAAAGGGTCTGAATACTTATGTAAATGTGATATTTCCGTTTTTTTCTTTCTAATAAATGAGCAAAAATGTCTAAACCAGTTTTTGCTTTGTCGTTATGGGGTATTGTGTAGGTTGATGAGCGGTGAAAAACAATTTAATCCATTTTAGAATAAGGCTGTAAAGTAACAAAATGTGGAAAAGTCAAGGGGTCTGAATATTTTCCGAAGGCACTGTACATTAACATTCTACCATCATCATGGTATTCTCATGCACCTGACACTTCTGCACTGTGAGTAATATCCTGGGGATGAGGTTATCACCATGGTAACGGCAGAATCAGTGGTAACATACCGACAGTGCAGGTCATACAACTTCTTCAAGGTAAAAATACGTCTGGTGATTAGGTCTGACAGCATTGTTCCTATGCCCCTCTGATAGAATGGCTGCCACTGTGCCACAGCATAATGTCTTAAGGTTAATTGAATGTCAACTGTAGCAATGTATGCTGTAATATCAATTATACATAACCAATATACTGTAGCTTTGCCTATGTAAAGGAAGGCAGCCTTGAAGTGTGTGTGTGTGGGCTATACCTTAAAAATGAATGCATATCAAATTGAGTGTATGCAGGCTTTGTATGATGTCATGTCTCTTGATCATAAGTAGAGGTGGGGAGGGCAGTGGGAGTAGTATGCAAACATCACATTTCCTCTGCTCCTGCATACTCTATGTCAGCCATGACAACCTCTGACCTGAGCAGAATAAAAGATCAGGTGAGAACCGCACAAGATTCTGTCTCTACCAGGTGTGCTTCTTTAATGTCTTCTGTTCTAATTATTTACTTCAGATTGTGCTGCTGGTTGTATATTCATGTTTTGACCTTTTGAGTGTTTAAACTGTAAGATGATGATACAATCTGTTCATGTAGCTTTGACTTACTTTTTTGGGAAAGACTGTATTTACTAGTGTTTATTTCTTGAATGTTCTCCCCTAGGCCTGTATCATAGCTTTAGGATCCAACAGGAATTGATTGAATGGTTGGTGACTGACAGCTTTCATATTAGGTCACTCAATGAAAAGTGATGAGGTAAGAAGAGGATAGGCTATATTGAGATCAACTAGATCATGTTAAAACAAAAGCACACCAAAAAGATAGTGTTGTGGAAATTATAGCAACCATAGCCAATATGGGAGCCTCTAGAATCAATGAAGTGTTGGGATTTTGCCCAAAAACCTACATGTAAGTCAATGTGCCTAAGAATATCTTAACACTGGGGAACTGCTAGGTTGATGATTACATATGAAGTTACACAAACTCCTCACCAGTGCCTGCACAAATTCAATTTTCATTTTGTTTTCCATTCTTTTTGTTACCTGAATGGCAGGAATCGTTAAAGTTGGTTGGTATGTAGCTCTCGTTATCAAAATAGTTTTCTGTTATGTTGGTGTTGTTTATAAAGAATAATGCTAATCTTTGCTGTGAGACCAAGGAGTCCGCTTACACTGTACTTTGATTATAAAGGTTTATTTATATCACAAGATTTCAGCATAAGTTTACAGACGTCTGCAGGCATCTGGAGAACAGCGACCCAAAATAATATGTTTGTTCTGACCTTTGTCTCAACCAAGTATTTATAATCTTTACCATGATATGGGTGGTTTTCCCTAGAGACCAATCCCATGAGACTTCCTCTGTTTTATGGGGTGCCCCCATAAAACTGCTCCCCAGATGCTTCCCTAAGCTGAATCAACATCCTCCAAGATACCATTTGAAAACGTTAGCAAAGTCATAAATTCCTCAGATACCACATATTCCCCCCTTCGAGACAAATTAAGTCTCGAAAACAAAAAGAATAGGATTATGACAAATAACAATTTATCTTATTGAGTATCTTTAACAATAAACCAAAAACACATTTTTCTATGGAGTGTAAATACATTTCTATGAAATATGAACAAATCTTTATGGAGTGTGAGAGCGAAAAACCTGTCTGGCAGCCTTCTTTCCAAATATCCATCAATCAATCAAGACAGTAAAATTCTCTCACGGCCCCTCTGCCCCAGGCAACCACCTAAGTACCAGATCAATTCATAAATCTTTATCAATGCATTTGAAACTATGATGCAATTTGAATACACATGAAAGCCTCAGCAAACAAAATACAATCAAAAATGTCCACATTCAGGCTGGTCAACCCATCGGACCGTCCTGTGGATTCTCTCTATCCCTGCCTAGACCCAATATCCCTAAGCATCCACGAAATAAACAAAAACATCCGAGATCCCCACATGTACCCAATAACAGCAAATATCATTCTACAAAAATTAATGCAGAAAGAATATGACACAAATTATGTATTACACATGCAAATATGTCTATATATCATTGCAGACACTGGAATGTAGTCTACTACACTTCATCTCCTCAGCAGTGTCGACTTCCAATGCATCGTTGATGATGGAATCGGAACATTTCCACACCTTCCTTGTTCCACTTCCTCCAGTCCATTCATATTGTCCTCTCATATTGTCCATGTTTGAGTATTTGAATCCCCTCTACACATTCCCCCATATGCTTCTGGCAGAAAAGAAAAAACCAAACAGTATCTTTTGCAAAACAACACATTCAAATTAAAACATCAATATCAACTAAAAATATAAAAATGATATATAAAATGAATCACATACCATTTCCCCCCTTTGATTCATAACAAAATACTAAAATCACACTAATATTTAAAACATTTGAAAAATAAATTGGATATTCAAAATGGATATCTATCCATCAATACTCCATCCAGTCCCACTTGTTCATCTTCATCTAGATCAGTAACAGTTAACAACGGCATCTGAGTGTTGTCCCCAGGCATCACAACTCCAACCCATCTCAATATCATAGCCTTCGCAAAAGTCAATAACAAAGTACGAAAGCAAAACATCACACACAGCGCTATCAGAGCTGCTACTAAAATCTGAACCATCACTGCTCCCACTGGGCCTAACTGATCTTGCAACCAAGCCTTCGCTGACCATCCAGCTCCTTCAGATCTACCAAACGCATCCCTTATATTCTTCAATGCATCTATAACACTAGTGATATTATCGGAACTATCTGGGATCAAAGTATAACAATCATCCCCGTCAAATTCATAGCCAAACATAAGCCACCTTGTTTTGCTAAAATATAGTCAAGAGCCATGTCATGTTTCAACAGCGTCAGTCTGTGACTTCTTTGAGTATTCGACAGAAGGTTAAACCCTCTTATCGTTTCATTTGCAAAACCTTGCAAAGTATAGGTAATATTATCAATGTGATCTGCCAAAAATGTTACACCATACCATGGAAAAAGTCCCAGTCCCCACTTCTCTCCTAGACTTATCCTCCAATGGTAGGCTTCCAGACTATGAAATTCCTCTCTTCCCTAACGAGCGGTATTGATCAGATATATCTTCTTGTCTTCCATTAAAATCAAAGAACTCATCCTGTACCTCCATGATAGTATCCTGCACTATTTCAGATGAATCTACATCATTCTCTACTACCATCTGCTCTCCTATCTCAACACTATCCTTACTACCATTAACAGCACTCTCCATCCGTATCATAAACTCCTGAGTCACTCTTGCTACATCCTTTAGTTTCAGAAAAGTTGTTGTTGGTGTCTGTGTCATATTTCCTAAATTTGTTATTGCCGTCGTACCATTAATCTCTTTCAAAGTTGCTATTAAAATAGTTGCTTTAGTTGATGTATTAACACTCTTAACTATTTCCAGTGGGAAAGTTACAGATATCCTCTGTGTATTATTTACTGTTGGAGTAGCTACTGTAATATACTTCTCCTGAACTCCTTTGGTGACTGTGGAAGCTTCAACAGACTTCAAATCTTCCATCATAAGCGTCACCTTACGAGTTACATAGCCTTTTAACCAATCATTCTTAGCCGGAACAAACTTTAATGCTTGCACTAAATAAGTACACATATATTCTCCCTGATCTTTCCATGTAACATTACGCAAAATAAGTGAGCAATCACTCATAACCCTCTTCCACTTCATATCGTTGTACAGAATATACTTCCTTTGACTAGGGGGCACAGCTTCTACTTCTGGTCCTGATAACAACACTTCTTCTCCATAATTATCTCTCCATGTGGGAGGAACATCACCACCCCCACTCCATCTCTCACATCTACAAGGAAGATGAGCTGTACCACCAATCCTAACCCTAATGACAGTCTTTTCCTCTAAAATTGGTGCTGGAGCGATTGGCTCCCTTGTAATCAAATGTGATACATTTATAGCTTTAATAACTGTCAATGTTGAAAGAGTTGAACTGCTTCTCACTGTTGTTATAATAGGCTGAAGTGTTGATGTCATTGTTGTTGATTCATCCATTCTCCCTAAAGCTTTGAACTCTTTACTTGCATTTCCATCTATCACCACTAGTGTCACTACATCAACTCTCAGTCCCAACTCTAATCCCCCACTTTCAAACTGTTGATTATAAAAAAAACATTTATAATCACCTTGATCTTCCTGCTGGGAATTGTAAATATAGATACTGCAATCACCCTCAATCTTCATTCTTCTCTTATCATTCAGCAACTCATACTTTCTCAATGCAACTGCTCCTAACAGATCTAAACTCCTGCCATATCTATCTTCCCACTGAACTCTAAATTTCCCTTCACCACTGTTCTCTCTCGTGCACTTACATTGAAGCTTAGCTGACTGTCCTAGAGTTCCTTCAACCCTAGTTTTCTTAACTTTTTAATCTGACTTTTCTCCTAACTTTTCAAAAACCATTTCACTGATTTATCCACAAATTCCTTTCCCACTAATTTTAGGATATGTGATCGGGAAGTCCCCACCTGCTTATGACTTCTTTACACACAGACTTGGCAAATGACTGAGCATCTTTTAGCTTAGTTTGACATCTTATTCACCTCTTGGTGTAGGAATGTAACCAAGAATACCAGTCACCCCCTGTAAACATTATTTTTCAGACAGATTGTCCACCTTCCTATGATATAATCAATCTTTTCAAGCCAATATGGTTCCCAAAAACCCTACTCCTTTATGATCTTTCTCCTAATCTTAGCCTTCTTTAAAGAATCTTCACTGAGATTTCCAATCCAAAATACTAAAGACAAAGCCATTTCTGTCATCATCAACAATTGGTAAACCTTCTCCTTTGGCACTTCTACCAGACAGCCGTCTGGTGTACATCTTATTGTACAGTTCAACTTACACAATGCATCTCTTCCCAACAATGCAATAGGTGTATGTTCTGATACCAGTATGGGTATTATAATTTTTTGATTTTTATAGCAGAGCTCAATTGGTTCCGTAAGAGGAATCAGCTGTTTTACTCCCTCGAATCCCTGTCCTAATTAGTTGATTTGACATAGTGAGATGTGTAACCTCTTCAGGCCGAACGCAGATAAAAAGCAGCTCCGCTATCCATCATCACTTCCAATGGTCCGTTGTTTATTTTTACCTCAATTGTTGGATCTTTTTCCGGTCCTGATGCTACCAGCTGACACCCCCCTTTCGGATCTTCTGGGCACCCCTAGAATCCTTGCTCCGGGCCCCTATAGGGGTTCACCTGTCCTCCAGATGATCTTGACTGACCCCTGTATCTTCCTCTGAAATTCCCTCTGATGTTTCCTCCTGGCCCATTGCACTCACAGCAAAGTGACCAACCTGTCCACAACTATAACACACTTCTGGAGATTGCTGGAAGTATGGCTTAAATCTTCCTCCTCTTCCTCTTTCTAAGCCTTCTCGTCCTCTTCCTCTCCAATTCTGTGTCTGTCCAGAAACTGGCTGTGGATATGAAACAACTGGTACCGCTATTGGTGGCTGGTACAATTGCGGTTGGAACTGGTCCGGTTGAAGCTGTGGCACTGATTGTTGATTTGGTGCACACTGATTCTGCATAACCAAAGCTTGTTTCTTTTCCTTCTTATTCTCCACCAGTTGTATTTGATAGATTTTTCTGAGAGTTTCTTGGTCCTGTTCTTTCTGGTTGTGTTCCTTTTTCCTGTACAGATCCACTTGATGGGCTATACGATCTGTATAGACGCCTTTTGTCATGCTTCCAAGTCCAACCACCTCTGCCAGTTTACTCCTTACTGGTGAGGGCAGTCCCATCTGCAGTTTAGCTCTCAAAATTGAATGCTCAATTTGACTCACATCTGGATCATTTCAGGTAATATTTCTCCACACTTGATGGACTCTTGACACATAGGCTCTCGGATTTTCTTGTTGTCCCAGTGGATCAATCAGAATGTTGTCAGGATGCACATTTGTTGGAAACGTATCTTTCAGTGCTCTCCACAGCCGATTCCTACTTGCAGCCAACAATTCAGGATCATTCACTGCAGTCCCCACATATCTATTGAGTCCAGCTCTCTGAAATATTTCTTCCATATCTGGAATCCCAAGGAGATTAGCCAAAAGTCTCTTAATGTCTCCTATGGCTGACTGTGTTCCCACCGTAATTTCTTCCAATTTTGAAATCCAAGGATAGGCTCCATCTTGAAGAGTAGGCAGCTTCTCAAGTATATCTGACATATCAGTATTTTGCAAAGGCTTATGTTCTAGGTTTTGTCCTCGAATGATCACTGGCATCATCTTCTTACTGGTGCCCTCTTTCCTTGGCCTCAATGTATACTTTTTCTCCAATTCTTGGGGTCCTTTTCTCAGCAGTTTTTTCTTCTGTATCTTCAGCTTCTTGAGTTGTTGTTCCAGTTCTCTTACTTCTTCTAAATTATTCGCTTTATCCAGGCATGATACGCATCGGTCTATATCTCTTTCTATTTCTTCTGTGCTAGTCATTGTAGGATAAAATCCTCTTGAATATGAAGCACCTTTAATCTCCAAATCTTTATCGCTGTCTTCATCTTCGCTTTCATCAGAACTGGAATATCTTGTGTTCTTCTTCTTCAAACATCCATCACCCCTTCTTTCCGCTCTGGCCAACCTCCGTCTGATCACAGGGTCATATCCACCCATGATCTCTTCTGAATCACTCTGATCATCATCATCATCATCATCTTCAAGTTCCATCCTCCTGAACCTCACTCCACCCTTAGTTTCCAGACATCTTTTTTTTCTTACTTTTGGAGTTTGGATTAATTTTTATGGTCGTTTCTGCTTGTCCTCTCTCTATTATTCGTTCATCTTCATCTCTGATGCAATAATCACCCTCCTGAATGATCACTGGAAGCTGAGGATAGACGTCTCATAAGGTGGGGGTATTTTTGCTGAATCCGAATGTGAGAAAGGTGTACTGACTTCTGTCATTAGTTTTTCTGTCACCTTCACTGCTTTTACAATTTTCTCTATATCTTTGTTTCTTTTATCGTTGGTATCTTTCATCAGTTTTTGTCCTTCATTTTCAAACAGCTTAAGAACACCCAGCTCTCTTTGTCTCTTTTCTTTATGTTGTTCCCTTTTTTTCCCTTTCTTTTGATCTGCCTTATGAATTGACAGAAGCACTTTCATTATGTTGATGACGTCAGGGTTAAGAGTCCCTTCCACTGGCCATGGTTGTTCAATGTCAGGCCAACGTTTGTTCCATTTGCCGGATAACCTAGCAATACCATTAACTAAAGGATTACTATTTTGTACTACATCAACAGGAGTAATTACTTTCATAGTTTTTATGTCCTTTTTCCCCATTGTAACAACTATTTTATATTCCTTTATTGTGAATTATTTTATTATTTTAGACTATATAGCTTATGGGTTGTTTCCCTAGAGACCAATCCCATGAGACTTCCTCTGTTTTATGGGGTGCCCCCATAAAACTGCTCCCCAGATGCTTCCCTAAGCTGAATCAACATCCTCCAAGATACCATTTGAAAACGTTAGCAAAGTCATAAATTCCTCAGATACCACATTGGAAACAAGCGATCCATTTTTACGGGAAAACATTTGAACTACACAACAGTATAATGTCTGGCTGGGAGCTGGATTGGTATAAACAGCTAGATAGCAAGAGGACTCTTGATAAATATATGCATAAATACACAGGAAGAGTCCGGAGAGGGAAGCTTTAGTGTTGGCATAGCGGCAGCAGATGGTTTTGGTTAAGAGCTACAGCATAACGGAGCTCAGGTGTATGGCCCGGGGCACTGTTGATTCCTACTCGCAATGAATTCCCATCGAGTTTGGGACGCAGGAGGTGAGAATGTAAGATGATAGGGTAACAGAGTTAAAACGCATTCTTTAGGCTACAACTGCAATAAACCCCTGTCTTTGCCATGTTAATTCTGGTATTCATGTAAGCTCATGCACATTTACTTATAAGAATAATAACATAAAGGAAATCAGTTGATCACCATCAGAGGGTCATAGGACAATGAAACAGCACCATCTCTGTTTTAAAGAGGCAGAAAGCATTGGAGGGGAGGATGATTCCTGCTGCAGGGTTTGTTGATGTGATCATGATGAGGGATAAACAGCCCAGTAAAGCAAATAATTAAAATAGAGCCAAACATTTAGTTGAGTGCTGTTTGAATAAGTAGCCCTCTGCTCAATGCTGATTAGCCTCCCTGTTCGCTGCCAATACTTTTTACGGAGGCCTAGTTTTTATAAGGAGCAAAACCCTGAATGTGTACCAATGGAGTGCTCCTTGACTGGCCACCCCTGAAGGAGGGGCTCAGTGAATTTAGCAAGGCTTCTCTTGAAATCAACAACAGAGCCCAGAGGCTGTATTGCAACCAATGATGATGTATCCTCTTTAGAGAACATTTGGAGAGGAATAGCTAATTCAGACATTTTCTCTGCATCCCAGAATAGGCTTTGCCCTGAAGCAATGGGAGCAGGCATATAGTGTACTTTCATTCTTTCACCCAGACTATTGTCATCCAAGTGGGAAGGCAGAAAGGATATGTGCTGTAGGTGGGACCCCCACCACTTAATTGCTACAGTTAAGTGCTTTGAGAGGAAAATGTACAACTCTGCATACACTTAATTGTCAGATGATAAGCTATCATGTTATATAATCTTTAGCCAGTTTTAGTGAGTTCACAAAAAATATATAGGCCTTGTGGGTGGGCTGAAAAAGGCTTCATTTGAAGAGAACTGACAGAGAGTATGTGTGGGTGTCAAATGATTTTAAAACCTGCCCAACATTTGTTGATATTCAGATCATTATAGCGTTAGCTATAGCCCTTTTATTAGTATTAAATAGTCTAAAACCTGATGTGGTGTGTGGGTGTGAGAGAGAGAGAGAGAGCGAGAGAAGGGGGAGAGGTAGAGGAAGGGTGAGAGAGAGTATGAGACGTTGCCTGTCATTTACAAGAGTAGCACTGACTGCGATTCATCTCCATTGTTTCTCAATTTGAGCTCAGTGTCACTTAGGATCCTTAGCTGTCTGGCCAGTCACATCAGGGCGCTCACACACAGAACTTGTTGTGCCATCACCTGAGGATCTGTCTAATTCAATCTCTGTTGCCTGGCTGTGAAGTGTCTCCTCCTGTGTTTCCTGGGGTTGTAGCTCCGTGAAAGACAGCAGTCCTTTCATTGATACTAAAAGTAATATCTAGCCACTGGGAGTAATATAGTTACATTGTGTCATATTAATAGGCCTATTACTGGAGGGAGAGACTATGTATCTCTTACTTGATGTAATTGAGTGAATATTTTTTGGTGGATTGCAGACACTTATTTTGCCTTTGAGCTGAGCAGATATTATCTGGCAACAAGGTACTATCTTGCAGTGTTTGATATGCAGAGACAAGCTAGCAATACAAATGCAAGCCATTGGAATTTTTTTGGGGAAAAGACTCACATTGCATGTGGACAGTATAATATGTAGGCCATTAGTGATGAGGAAAACATTTGTGTTTGTATATGTGTAATCTGTATGCTTTTAATTGTATGTTGGTCACTGTGACTGTGTTTTATTTGATCTATAGCAGATTAAATCAAAAGGCTAATCAACAAATGCATAAATGCTCTGGTGGTCAACTTTAGCTAAAGCTCACGTGAAAACGAGCAGAAAGGTGAGATGATTAGTGTGGAACAGGCGCCAAGAAAATGTGTTCATGTATCACTATTGTGAACTGCTGCCGCACCTCTACGTCTCCCTCCAGCGGATTCTGGTGACATTGCGAGCTTTATCGGTGTGGTTAGGCAGATCCACCCCCTCGCTCTGCTATCACACACCTCTTGCTTCTTCCCCATTCCCTCCACTGTTCCTGAGTTTCGGAAAATCAAGCAGTGCGTTGAATGAAAGGTAACAACAAGTGTAAGTCCAGGGGACCACGACAGGTAGGAACAAGCAGCAAGAGTTTGGGTGGATTGTTTTGAAGCATATGATGCAAGTATCTGAATGATTGAGGTAATCGAACAAAATAATGTTATTGCAGAGCATTTTTGGAATAGTATACGTTCATTTCTTTATTCTTATATGATTCATTGTGAAATGCTTGGATTCATTCAGAGGCAATGGAGTTGCATTGATAAACGACCAGTTTAGCCAGTAATGTAGATCAGTTAAAAACATTTTGTGCTGATAATTGAATGTATAAGGCAATCGCGCTTCTCTCTGTCACCCTCAACAAATCATACTATGGTTATCGTAGGAAATTATTTAGGTTGAGACCAAAGTTGAGAACAAAATCTTTATGAGTTGCTTAGTTGGATAGAAGTCATGACAATTACAATTTTACAAGTCTTGAGTAGTCATTTATCAAGCTTATCTGTCTATAACTGACTGTCTACCAGATATAACGCAAATATATACTAGTTGGATACAGTATATATAAAATGCACGTGCTACCCCTGGTTTAACATGACCAGGGAGGGGTGTGTGCCCATGCAGTTGTTGGTTATTTTGTCAGACAACAGGTTGTAGACATATTGCTGATCAATAATAGGATATGAGAATCTCCTCTCCATATTTTCTTTTTATCTGTAACATTTATAGATCAGCACGCTTATTATTTGCATTTATGTTCCACCATCATATTATATGTCAATGCAATAGATACAAAAATAATTATAAGAACATGGAACCAACTAAACGTTACAAGTGCTTGAGCAGATTGTTTCGAGCTAATTACAACTCTCAGGGGGTTATTGGTTATTTTATAGAAGCCAATAATCTCAAATTGTAATTTATTTTATGAGTCATATGGAGCCGTAAACGTTTGTTCTTATTGTTTCTAACTACCTCATCAAACACTTATGATTGCTGCAAAGGGCGCCTGATCTAATGTAACATAATTGCTTTAACCGAGCCTCAACCCTACTGGAGAGCAGCAGCCGAGTGACTGAAGGTCGCTGTCCATTGGCCGTGGTGCTGAAATAGGGCAATGTGGATTCATGCGCCTGGGCAGACTTTGTCAATATTATATTTTTTTACTGAGTAGCAATTCACCTGTTATCATTCAATCACCTTCATAGCCTACCTCATATGCAAACGTCTTCCAGTCTGAACTTGGATTCTGCTAATATTTATTTGGGTACCAGTAATTTGCTCCTTTAAGATTAGGATGATGTTAAGGTTCAATAGCATTTTGTTTGTGGATATATGCTATTTTACAGATACTTAAAGGCCCAGTGCAGTCAAAAACGTGATTTTCCTGTGTTTTATATATATATTCACAATATGAGGTTGGAATAATACTGTGAAATTGTGAAAATGATTATGCCATTTTAGTACAAGAGCTGTTTGAAAAGACTGCCTGAAATGTCAACCTGTTTTGGTGGGATTGAGTTTTGGCCTGCCTGGTGACATCACCAGGTGGTAAATTAGCCCAATAAGAAAGGCAGTTCCAAACCTCTTTGCCAATAACATCTAGTTTTCAGTTTTCAGTTTTCCCTATTCAGACCACTCCCAGACAGTCCTAGCAAAAGTCTTGCTTGAGAAATTGCTCTTTGCTAAGAAGCTATTTTTGTTTATTTTTGACCATTTTAATTGAAAACAATCACAGTAATGTACTTAATTGTTACCCAGAAATGATTTGATATTGAGATAAAAATGGCTGCAGTGGACCTTTAATTAGTGTTTTCTTTACATAGATACAGTACCTGTGTGGACTTTGAAGGATGATCGGGAGCATACTCTTTTTTAACCCAGTTGTGATGCTCATGGACAACTTTTTCATGAAGAACACATGAAAACACACTTTGGCTGATCCTGAATCGCAAGTGACTCTCCACAGCTTTCTGGTCATCTAATCAAGACTCCCCAGCCTCCATCCAGCTCGGCCCACCCTGTCTGTTATCTCTGCAGAAATTAAATGACACCTGTCTTCATCTCAAATACAGACCTCTGAGAGAACTCTTAGCCCTTTTGTAACATTCACTACCAAGTCCAAGGATCCATTCTTCTCTTCTATGTATCTATGCCTCGCCCGGCTTGAATCACTAAGCCATCCCCAGTAGTTCCCATCACTCTGAGCTCTCGGCAGCACCTACCATCTCTTGCTCCTTACTGGTTGGCTCCTCGGATCCTGAGCCAGGATGAATGACATCCAGGAAGCTACCTCCCCAGGGGGCGCCCTCGGTGGCCCTGTCGCCTGCGTCTCCAAAGTGGAGCTACGCGTCGCCTGCAAGGCTCTGCTGGACCGAGACACACTGAACAAGTCTGACCCATGTGTCATACTCATGGTGCAGAACCAGGGACAGTGGACAGAGGTGAGTACCCCACATCCCCTGTATGTCCCCAACCTACTGGCCTGGTAAAGTCTTAACTAACATTGTTCACTCCATAATGTGCTGATGGTATGAACAATAAGCAATGGATGTTGATGCTAAAACAAATAAGCCAGTGAAACTCAAACCCCAGTAATGAGCTGCATAAGTATCTCTATGATGTTGACATGTAACATTAGGTAGTATGACCCCAGTTTATTCAAATAACAATGATTCCATGTCTGACAGAGTTGGATAGCATGAGGTGAACCAGAGTGAGTGCTTGAATGGAAGGCATTGTCACCCAGCAGGATATGGACGGCACAGTGGGTGGGGCAGCCCTCTCGCCCCGCCCTCTATTTCTCCATATCAAAGCTGAGCCACATTTGAAAAAAAAAATAATCAAAGTATTACCTGGAACAGCAGTGGTGGCTTGAAGACAGGGGTGAGTTTTAAGGAGTGAGCTGTTTGTGTGAACATGTCAGACTGAAGGATGAAATCTTAATCCTGCTCCCATTATCCTAACAGCTGGGCGGTGCCCCAGATCACAGAGTGGCATATCTGGTGCTGGCTTGGTGGCATTGCTGCTGTCTTCTTTTCTTTTGAAACGGATTCTGATTTATAGAGTAGCTACCTGAAACTGAATTGAAATTCTCAACAGATCACTGAGAACATTGTTCATAGGAGGAGGACAGGAAATCGTATTATCTTATTTTCCTTTTCACCTCTCTCTCTCGGAATTACACTGGTACACTATTTGTAATATGAGCTGGGGGTGTGTGAGCTATGAATAGCATATTTCCCATGATGCAGTAGTCCACTATATGACTGATATTCTGTATATCTATAAGGCAGTTTGACTAATTGGTCGTTGCCAAAGAAATCCATCTGTGTTCCTTCAGCCCATTGCATTCCCATATGAGATGGGATGATTTGAGATGGGATTCCAGCCTGGCATTGCTGATACATGTTGAAATGAATCCGTGGTAGTAAGCACAGTAGCCTACACTTCCCATTCCCTTGTTAATTAAGCCAGACAATATGTTAACAAAGTGGAAGACCATGAGGGTGTGTGTAATGATATGCAGCGATGGTTGTCGTGAGCGTATACACTGAGTGTACAAAACATTAGGAACACCTGGTCTTTCCATGACATAGCTTTCACCTGGTCAGTCTATGATCCCTTATTGATGTCACTTGTTAAATCCGCTTCAATCTGTGTAGATGAAGGGGAGGAGACAGGTTAAAGAAGCCTTGAGACAATTGTGACATGGATTGTTTATGTGTGCCATTCAGAGGGTGAATGGGCAAGACAAAAGATTGAAGTGCCATTGAACGGGGTATGGAACTGCAATGCTGCTGGGTTTTTTACGCTCAACAGTGTCATGTGTGTATCAAGAATGGTCCACCACCCAAAGGACATCCAGCCAACTTAACACAACTTTGGGAAGCATTGGTGTCAACATGGGCCAACAGCCCTGTGGAATACTTTCGACACCATGTAGAGTCCATGCCCCGACGAATTGAGGCTGTTCTGAGGGCAAAGGGGGGGGCATCTCAATATTAGAAAGGTGTTACTAAATGTTTTGTACACTCAGTGTATGTTGCAATTATGCCCCAATGTATTCTCCTCTCCTCCAGGCATTGCCAGATAATGATTAACATTGACAATGCCAAATTGCAGTCTGTTGCGATGGGAAGCATTTATTGAGGCCCAGTTAATGGTTATGAATGAGGTAAGGTGAGAAATGTGTTCCGAGGATTTGACAATAATGAAGCTTGGCTGATAGTGTTGAGCATACACTAATCAATTTGTCGCTTTGGTAATTCGATAAAACAACAATGCATGAGGAAATTAACCTGGGTTCTCTGCAAGTTGAGCATTTGAGTAGTTTACATAACTCCCCTATTTGCAGCTAGAGCATTAGGAGGTGATATAATTGATACAACCTAATGCTCAGAATAACCATATCATCCGTGTCAGTGGAGAATGCAATTTGTTACAGCAGAATAAATGCCACTAAACAAGAATTCTGAAATGTGAGTCTGTCAAGCCCAGTCAAAACTGAATGTCAGTGTGCAAGAATAATAATTGAGAAATAGGGGAGAGAGAGAGAGAGAGAGAGAGAGAGAGAGAGAGAGAGAGAGAGAGAGAGAGAGAAAGAGAGCGAGAGAAAGAGAGAGAGAGCGCGAGAGGGAGGGAGAGGGGGGGGGGGAGAAAAAGACTGCATCCCTGCTATCTACTGTTTGCAATGGTCTGTTTTACCTTTTGACCTAAAAAATATATATAACTCTCACAACAGCTTTGGCTCTCTGTTCTTTGAGGGCTGCCTTTAGTTATTTGTGTTATACACTGTTACAGTAACTGCATTCAAATGAGCTTAATCCCCTGTGTGATAGACATTCATTAGCTGCGCGTCACAGACATACAAATATGCACACACATACGCGCACACTTACACACACACACACACACACACACACACACACACACACACACACACACACACACACACACACACACACACACACACACACACACACACAATACTTTGTGGTATCTGTCCATCAGATTTAGGAGATTGGGAAGACGCTTAATTCGCGGAATTGAGGAAGAGGAACAAGACAATATTGTGTTTTATTGTCACTGATATAAGTGGTAGTTCATCAATGTAGTCCATGCAGTGCGTTTAATTAATTAGATTCTTTTTTGGCCTGCATCTTCCTGGCAGCATTAAACTCACTGCTACACTATATATATAAAAGTATGTGGACACCCCTTCAAATCAGTGAATTTGGCTATTTCAGCCACACCCGTTACTGACAGGTGTATAAAATCGTGCACACAACCATGCAATCTCCATAGACAAACATTGGCAGGACAATGGCCTTACTGAAGAGCTCAGTGACATTAAATGTGACACCGTCATAGGATGCCACCTTTCCAACAAGTCAGTTCGTCAAATTTCTGCACTGCTAGAGTTGCCCCGGTAAGTGCTGGTATTGTGAAGTGGAAACGTCTAGGCACAACAACTGCTCAGCTGTTTTTCATGGTTCAGGCTCCTTAGTTCCAGTGAAGGGAAATCTTAACGCTACAGCATACATATGACATTATAAACGATTCTGTGCTTCCAACTTTGTGGCAACAGTTTGGGGAAGGCCCTTTCCTGTTTCAGCATGACAATGCCCCCGTGCACAAAGCAAGGTCCATACAGAAATGGTTTGTCGAGATCGGTGTGGAAGAACTTGACTAGCCTGCACAGAGCCCTGACCTCAACCCCATCGAACACCTTTGGGATGAATTGGAATGCCGACTGCGAGCCAGGCCTGATCGCTCAACATCAGTGCCTGACCTCACTAATGCTGTTGTGGCTGAATGGAGGCAAGTCCCCGCAGCAATGTTCCAACATCTAGTGGAAAGCCTTCCCAGAAGAGTGGAGGCTGTTATGGCAGCAAAGGAGGTACCAACTCCATATTAATGCCCATGATTTTGGAATGAGATGTTCGACAAGCAGGTGTCCACATACATTTGGGACAATTGAATTGGACATGTAGTGTATCTTAACCAGAAGCGGTGCGTGGGTAAAATCACTGTGGAAGCCAAGCCAACCTATGTGTTGTAATAATTGTGTTGTTTGTGCTATAACCCGTGATATTTCCCTAAGAAGGACAAATTCAACCACACCTTTGTTTCCTAAAAATACCGGAGCGCAACCGCTGCCCGGTGAAGTCCACAAAGCACATTGCATGTAACAAACATTGGTCAAGAAAGTTAATGTTTCTGACATTTTCAGATTACTAAACATCTACAATTTAGAACCACAGAGAGTTACTGCAAGTCGCAAAGAAAACAGCTGCCGCCACTATTCCAGCACCATTTCAACATCAACATTTCAACATCATCAAATCACCTATGCATAGTCTAATACAGTGACAACTAAAAGATACCAAAAACTATTTAGTCCAATCAATGTAAGCTAAATATGATGTGGCTGTCCATGGTTCTGATTTATTTGTGTGTGTGTGTGTTGGTGCAAGTATAAAAAAACATGTTGACTCAATCTACTTGTAGAGAAACGCCACTGCCACCCTCCTCTCTTTCATGTTGCCGAAACGTCTATGACTGTCATACAGTACACTCTTTAGTTTTTTGTTGTCCTAGGCTACCTGGCTAAAATGCTTGCTCGCTAGCCTAACTTCCTTTCATGGGCAGTTAGCTAGTTAACATTAGCCTTCTACATCTAGCTACATATTGAACTTCCATTCTCTCAGTCCAGGGGCACAATGTATTTTATGATTGGATCAGAATCGCCTTTATAATCATTGGCCAGTACGGAGAACTAAGTAAAACCACAACTCCAAATCCCTATCTCCATCCATGGCTAATTTAGGAAAGGGCCAATTTTATCTAGCCAGCTAGCCACCAGAGGACAACAACACAATGAGATGCAACAATTCAAGTTGTTTCTGTGAAAGGACTGAAGCCAAATCCAAACTGGCTTCCCTTTACCCTTTTTTTTTGGTGTGCCAGGACCATTCATAGTTGAGCTCAATGCTGATTGGCTATTATTTTATTTTTAAAATGTTATCAAGGGAGGCCAGATGCTCGCTGGCTTCCCTTGTCTTCAATGCTATGGGCGGCAGCAATATCGTACTCTTTATGACCAGACTGCATCAGATAGATGGCCTACATATACAGAGACAGAGGGGCGCTGTTTCTCTCACTCGGATGCGTTCTCTGGTGAGATACATTAAGCCTCTTGCAAATTGAAGGACAATTATGAAAACACAGAGAGACTAAAGATAAATTATTTTATGTTTTTCTCTTGGTAAATTATTTGGGAAAGCCTGGCTTCCCTTGGCATCCATTAATACATGCCACTGATCTTAACCATACCAGTGCTGTTGATACACAGTGGTTGGAGCATGTTTGTCGATGTAGAAGCCACTTCATGGTTTTACTAAAGATAGAATTCAGCAAAACAGAGAGCTGTGTCAAGATAGTTGGGCTGGGGAAGAGGCCCTTGAATGAACACTCCCTTGTGATATGATGTGTTGTACTGCTCTGTATTTGAGTCTTTGGTGGCCCACTCCTTTGCTCTCAAATCCATCTGAACAGGGAAGCAACATTGTCATGCAAATCATTTGCTCATCATGCCAAAGGCTGAGTGAGAGCGAGTAGCTAAATCCACACACATCTCGCTTCTCTCTCTCCTGCCGAACGAATGCAGTGCATTTTTATTTATTTATTTAATACAATATTCTGCCCATATGAAGAAATGTAGCCAGCCGTTGTTCTCCAGCCAACTTCGCACACGTGGTGGGTGTGCAGACGAAAGAGTCACCAACAAAGGAGCAGTGGTGATTTTAGCATGTAAATCTTGGTGGGGCAAACGTAAAACATTTTTGGGGATGCATGCCAGCAAAGCCACTACACAACACTAAACAATACATTAATTGCACTATAACGGTGACAAACGGTACCCACAAACTGTTAGGGCCTACATAAAGCTGTCCCAACAGCAGAGTCCCAACAGCAGTCTCAACAGCAGTCCCAACACCTTACCACTGCTACACCTGGCTATCAGCGGAGCCTTGTCTGGCAGCGAAACGGTTCATTCAGCCTTTTAAAAAAAACATAGCTGATATGAATGACTTGCTTAAACAAATGTGGTTTCTACTTACAATTGAGATGTACAAACTATGGCATAAGGGAATGAGAAGCAGATAAGAGGCAATCCGTAATTTCAATTAAGACATTAATGAGCGAGCTAGGACGGACGTAGTCAATATAACTATTTGTTTAGCACTTTTGAAATGTACAGCGACAGAATTCAGAACATGGGCCGTTCTTACAGTGTTCTCCCTGTACACCAAGTCAGAACCATAGGATAAATTAAGGGGGCACCCTAGGGGGCACCCCATGGAAAGCACCCTTAAGCCAGTGACTCAGCCCCCGTAATAGGGTCAGAGGCAGAGAATCCCAATGGAGAGACAGGAACCGGCCAGGCAGAGACAGCAAGGGCGGTTTGTCGCACCAGTGCCTTTCTGTTCACCTTCGCACCCCTAGGCCAGACTACACTCAATCATAGGACCTACTGAAGAGATGAGTCTTCAGTAAAGATTTAAAGGTCGAGACCGAGTCTGCGTCTCTCACATGGATAGGCAGACCATTCCATAAAAATTGAGCTCTATAGGAGAAAGCCCTGCATCCAGCTGTTTGCTTAGAAATTCTAGAGACAATAAGGAGGCCTGCGTCTTGTGACCGTAGCGTACGTGTAGGTATGTACGGCAGGACCAAATCGGAGAGATAGGTAGGAGTAAGTCCATGTAATGCTTTGTAGGTTAGCAGTAAAACCTTGAAATCAGCCCTAGCCTTAACAGGAAGCCAGAGGCTAGCAATGGAGTAATATGATCACATTTTTTGTTTCTAGTCAAGATTCTAGCAGCCGTGCTTAGCACTAACTGAATATTATTTAGTGCTTTATCCGGGTAGCCGGAGAGTAGAGCATTGCAGTAGTCTAATCTAGAAGTGACAAAAGCATTGATTAGCTTTTCTGCATCATTTTTGGACAAAAAGTTTCAGATTTTTGCAATGTTACGAAGATGGAAAAAAGCTGTCCTTGAAATATTCTTGATATGTTCGTCAAAAGAGAGATCAGGGTCCAGAGTAACGCTGAGGTCCTTCACAGTTTTTTTTAGACGACTGTACAACCATCAAGAACCATAATTGTCAGATCCAACAGAAGATCTCTTTGTTTCTTGGGACCTAGAATTAGCATCTCTGTTTTGTCCGAGTTTAAAAGTAAAACATTTGCCGCCATCCACTTCCTTATGTCTGAAACACATGCTTCCAGGGTAGGCAATTTTGGGGCTTCTAAATGTAGAGCTGTGTGTCGTCCGCATAGCAATGAAAGTTAACATTGTGTTTACAAATGACATCACCAAGAGGTAAAATATATACTGAAAATGTCACGACTTCTTCCGAAGCTGCCACCTCTCCTTGTTCGGGAAGGCTTCGGCGTTCGTCGTCACCGGCCTTCTAGCCACTGCCGCTCCTCATCTCATCATTCCATTTGTATTGTCTTGTTTATTACACACACCTGGTTCATATTCCCTTATCAGTACCTGTATAAGTGTTCCCTCTGCCCCCTTGTCTTTGTGTGTGATTGTTTATTGTGGAGAGTAGTGAAGGTCGGTGGAGCTCCTTGTATTTTGTATTGCCGGGATATTTTCCTGTGTGCCTTGTATTTTCCAGTGCGCCTGTTTTGTGCACTGGAGTGTTTTGACGCGTTACTGTGTAACTCTGTGGTTGCGGAATAAAGCCTGTTATTCTGTGATTTACCCTCCTGCGCCTGACTCCTTCACCATCACCTCATCACAGAATCACACACCTAAGACATGGAGTCAGCAGGAGAGGAGCACATGCCTGGAGTCGTGGTACGGGTCCGGGAGCATTCGACGATGCTAGCCAGCTTGGGAGAAGCATTGGATCGGGTTCTCCAGGTCGTCCAATGCCTGGAGAGGAGAGGATCCGATCTTTCAGTACCAGCTGAGCGACCGGATCCAGCCACCGACACCCCAGCACCCAGAGGGATTCATATATCCCGACCACGGGATTTCGACGGGACAGCTGCCCTCTGCCAGGGATTCCTCCTACAACTGGAGTTATACCTCTCGAGCATCAGCCCGGCTCCATTGGAGCAGGAGAAGGTGTCCGCCCTCGTCTCCTGTCTCTCGGGGAAAGCCCTGGAATGGGCCAACGCGGTCTGGAGTGAAGGGGGAGCCGCGTTGGACAACTACGGGGAGTTCGCTCGCCTCTTTCGGGCCGTCTTTGATCACCCACCCAAAAGTAGAGAGGCGGGTGAGCGGCTGGTCCACCTGAGGCAGGGGACGAGGACCGCGCAGGACTTCGCCCTGGAGTTTCATACTCTAGCGACTGGGTCTGGGTGGAACGAGCGGGCCCTCATCGACCACTTCCGGTGCCATCTACGAGAGGACGTCTGACAGGAGCTAGCCTGCCGGGACACCACGTTGTCCTTCAATCAACTGGTGTACATGGCCATCCCGAGATGATGGAGCTGGGTGGAGCGGCAATCCGGGAGAGCGGAGGATGACAGCGCCAGTGTCACTCTGGTGGCACGAGAGGACAATTTCCTGCACGCTGTTGCCGGCGTTCTTTTGGGTTCTGGTGGCGTGTGTAAGGCGCTGGTCGATTCAGGCGCAGCTGGGAACTTCATGGACAGGTCATTAGCACATAGTCTAGGCATTACATTGGTTCCCCTATCCATTCCACTCCCCATCAGAGCACTTGACAGTCAACCATTAGGGTCTGGGTTCGTTAGGGAAGTTACAGCACCAGTCACTATAGTTACGCACGAGACCCATAGAGAGCAAGTCACCTTTTTTATTATTAAGTCTCCTGATTTCCCTGTTGTGTTAGGTCTTCCCTGGTTAGCACTACACAACCCCACCTTTTCATGGCCGCAGAGGGTTCTCACGGGGTGGTCACGAGAGTGTCACGGTAGGTGTCTAGGTGTTTCTGTAGGTGCAACCACGGTGGAAAGTCCATACACTACCTCCACCGTGCGCATTCCCCCCGAATACCTCGATTTGGCGCACGCATTTTCCAAAACGCAGGCGACCAAATTACCACCTCATCGGGCAGGGGATTGCACGATAAACCTCCGGGTAGACGCTGTGCCTCCCAGGAGTCATGTGTATCCCCTGTCGCAGGCTGAAACAGAGGCGATGGAGACATACGTCTCCGAGTCCCTGCGCCAGGGGTTCATACGTCCCTCCACTTCGCCCGCCTCCTCAAGTTTCTTTTTTGTGAAGAAGAAAGAGGGAGGTCTGCGCCCTTGCATTGATTACAGAGCACTGAACAAGGGGATAATACATTATAGTTATCCTCTACCCCTCATTCCATCTGTGATCGAATCAATGCATGGGGCACGCTTCTTCACAAAACTAGATCTCCTGAGTGCGTACAACCTGGTGCGTGTCCGAGAGGGGGACGAGTGCAAGACAGCATTCAGCACACCACGGATACCTGGTGATGCCTTACGGTTTGATGAATGCTCCATCTGTCTTCCAGTCCTGTGAACGAGGTGTTTCGGGACATGCTTGGTCGTGGTGTAGTGGTCTACAACAATGACATTCTGGTGTATTCCGCTACGCGCGCTGAGCATGTGTCCCTGGTTCGCAAAGTGCTGGCCCGACTGTTGGAACATGACCTTTATGCCAAGGCATACCGCATTACCACCTCAGGTGTGAAGATGGAGGGAGATCGCATTTCAGCCGTGCGTAATTGGCCGACTCCAACCACGGTTACTACTATCGGAGGTTTATCCGGGGCTTTGGCAAGGTCGCAGCTCCCATCACATCTCTGTTGAAGGGTGGGCCATCCCGGCTCCGCTGGTCTGCTGAGGCTGACAGGGCCTTCAGTAACCTGAGGGTTCTGTTCACCTCAGCCCCGGTACTGGTCCATCCGGATCCATCACTACTGTTTGTAGTGGAGGTTGATGCGCCCGAGGTAGGGATAGGAGCTGTCCTATCTCAATGCTCGGGCACGCCACCCAAGATTTACCCTCCTGCGCCTGACTCCTTCAACATCACCTCATCATAGAAAACAATAGTGGTCCTAAAACGGAACCTTGAGGAACACCAAAACGTAAAATTGATTTGTCAGAGGACAAACCATCCACAGAGACAAACTGATATCTTTCCAACAGATAAGATCTAAACCAGGCAAGAACTTGTCTGTGTAGACCAATTAAGGTTTCCAATCTCTCCAAAAGAATGTGGTGATCGATGGTGTCAAAAGCAGCACTAAGGTCTAGGAGCATGAGGACAGATGCAGAGCCTTGGTCTGACGCCATTTAAAGGTAATTTACCACCTTCACGAGTGCGGTCCCAGTGCTATGATGGGGTCTAAAACCCCATCATCATTTTTGTCTTCAGGAAGGCAGTGAATTGCTGCACAACAGCTTTTTCTAAAATGTTTGTGAGGAATGGGAGATTCGATATAGGCCGATAGTTTTTTTAATTTTCTGGGTCAAGGTTTGGCTTTTTCAAAGAGGGGCTTTATTACTGCCACTTTTAGTGAGTTTGGTATACATCCAGTGGATAGGGAGCCATTTATTATGTTCAACATAGGAGGGCTAAGCACAGGAAGTAGCTCTTTCAGTAGTTTTGTTGGAATAGGGTCCAGTATGCTGCTTGAAGGTTTAGAGGCCATGACTATTTTCATGAATGTGTCAAGACATATAGGATTAAAAAACTTGAGTGTCTCCGTTGATCCTAGGTCCTGGCAGTTTTGTGCAGACTCAGGACAGCTGAGCTTCGGAGAAATACGCAGATTCAAAGAGGAGTCCGTAATTTGCATTCTAATGATCATGATCTTTTCATCGAAGAAGTTCATGAATTCATCACTGCTGAAGTGAAAGGCATCCTCTCTTGGGGAACGCTGCTTTTTAGTTAGCTTTGCGACAGTATCAAATAGAAATGTTGGATTGTTCTTAATCTCCTCAATTAGGTTGGAAAAATAAGATGATCGAGCAGCAGTGAGGGCTCTTCGATATTGCTCTGTACTTTCTTTCCAAGCTAGTAGGAAGACTTCCAGTTTGGTGGAGTGCCATTTCCATTCCAATTTTCTTGAGGCTTGCTTCAGGGCTCGGGTATTTTCTGTATACCAGGGAGCTAGTTTCTTGTGACAAATGTTTTTTGTTTTTAGAGGTGTGACTGCATCTAGGGTATTACGCAAGGTTCAATTTAGATCCTCAGTTAGGTCATTAACTGATTGTTGTACTTCAGCGTCCTTGAGTAAGTGGAGGGAGTCTGGAAGGGCCTCTAGGAATCTTTGGGTTGTCCGAGAATTTATAGCATGGCTTTTGATGGTCCTTGGTTGGGGTCTGAGCAGATGATTTGTTGTGATTGCAAACGTAATAAGATGGTGGTCCGATACATTTACATTTTACATTTTAGTCATTTAGCAGACGCTCTTATCCAGAGCGACTTACAGGAGCAATTAGGGTTAAGTGCCTTGCTCAAGGGCACATTAACGTAATTTAGCAGACGCTCTTAGCCAGAGCGACTCACAAATTGGTGCGTTCACCCTATAGCCAGTGGGATAACCACTTTACAATTTGGGGGGGGGGGGTTAGAAGGATTACTTTATCCTATCCCAGGTATTCCTTAAAGAGGTGGGGTTTCAAATGTCTCCGGAAGGTGGTGAGTGACTCCGCTGTCCTGGCGTCGTGAGGGAGCTTGTTCCACCATTGGGGTGCCAGAGCAGCGAACAGTTTTGACTGTAGTCCAGGGTTATGAGGAAAAACATTTAGATCCACAAAATGTATTCCACGGGACAAAACTAGATCCAGGGTATGACTGTGGCAATGAGTAGGTGCGGAGACATGTTGGACAAAACCCACTGAGTCGATGATGGCTCCGAAAGCCTTTTGGAGTGGGTCTGTGGACTTTTCCATGTGAATATTAAAGTCACCAAAAATTTGAATATTATCTGCCATGACTTCAAGGTCCGATAGGAATTCAGGGAACTCGGTGAGGAACTCTGTATACGGCCCAGGAGGCCTGTAAACAGTACCTATAAAAAGTGATTGAGTAGGCTGCATAGATTTCATGAATAGAAGCTCAAAATACGAAAACGCAGTCATTTTTTTGGGGGGGTAAATTGACATTTGCTATTGTAAATGTTAGCAACATCTCCGCCTTTCTGGGATGCGCTGGGGATATGGTCACTAGTGTAACCAGGAGGAGAGGCCTCATTTAAATTTATCAGGCTTAAGCCATGTTTCAGTCAGGCCAATCACATCAAGATTATGATCAGTGATTAGTTAATTGACCATAACTGCCTTGGAAGTGAGGGATCTAACATTAAGTAGCCCTATTTTGAGATGTGAGATATCACAATCTCTCTCAATAATGACAGGAATGGAGGACGTCTTTATTCCAGTGAGTTTGCTAAGGCAAACACCGGCATGTTTAGTTTTGCTCAACCTAGATCGAGGCACAGACACGGTCTCAATGGGGATAGCTGAGCTGACTACACTGACCGTGCTAGTGGCAGACTCCACTAAGCTGGCAGGCTGGTTAAAAGCCTGCTGCCTGGCCTGCACCCTGTCTCATTGTATGATGTTGACATGATCAGTCCAATCAAAGCTACTGTAGCTATAATGTGATTTGACGTCATTTTATCTGTGGCCATTGACCTTGAGCCTTCTTGGATGGGCACTTCTAATGTAACTCTATGGCAGCACCCAAGGGGCTTGAAGTTTCAAGCTCTACCCTTAGATTTGGCAGTGACGTAGTGCCCCCATGAGTGACAGAACACTGAGCCAATCATGGCGCAACTAGAGAACATTACCAACTCCTACACTCCGTATTTTCCACTGGCTGCCCCACCACCACAGAATACACTGAGCTAGTGTAGTATATGATGAATGGTGGCAATTATTGCTGATGAACAAAAGGAGTCTGCTCATACTGAACATTGATCATAAGGTTTATTCAGACCACAAGCTTCAGCATGAGTAACAGACTTGCAGGGTCTGGAGAGCAGTGTCCTCCAATTCTAATGGCTGCTCTAACGTCTCATCGTTTAACCCCTATTTATAAACACTGATGCCCCCTCTTCTGGCCAATCACCAGTCTCCCCTGTCTACAACCCACCCCCTGTCTGTGGTATGTGGTATTACACCTAAAACATTCCCTCTTGATACTACCATAAACAACATTCTATTTCTTCATGAAAAACATTTAACAAAGGCATAATCTTCAGATACTATATTCCCCCCTTTCGAGATGAACTAAACGTCTCGAAACCAAACAGAATAGGATTATGACTAGTAACAACTTATCTTATTAAGTATCTTTAACCTTAAACCAAAACATTCTCCTCTAGAGTGTAAATACCTTTCTTATGAAATATGAATAACTGTTGATGAAGTGTGAACACATTACTATGAATTATGAACAAACTGTTTATGAAGTGTGAACACATTACTATGAATTATGAACAAACTGTTTATGAAGTGTGAACACATTACTATGAATTATGAATAAATCTTTATGGAGTGTGAGAGCGAAAAACTGTCCGGCAACCTTTGTTCCAAATCCATCCATCCATCAATCAAGACAGTAAAATTCTCTCACGGTCCCTCTGCCCCAGGCAACCACCGCGGTACTCCAGATAAACTCATAAATCATGTAAAGACATTTGAAACTATGATGCCATTAAATACACATGTTCCCCTGCAAACAAAATCCTATCCATAAATATCCATTGTACGGCTGGTCAACCCATCGAATCGTACAATGAATCTCTCCCTTCCTAGACCTTCTCTGTCCCTAAACATTCACCGAAATAAACAAAAGCATCTAAGATCCTCATCTGCATTCAATAACATCAAACATCATTCTACTAAAATCAATACCTAAGAATATGACACAATTATATATTACACATCAAATATGTCTATATTTCATTGCAGACACTGGAATGTAGTCCACTACACTTCATCTCCCTGTAGTGTCCTCTTCCAATGGACTTGTTGATGATGGAATCAGCCACACCCTCCTTGTTTCATCTCCTCCAGTCATATTCTCCCTTCATATTGTCTTTGTTTGAGTATTCCAATCTCCACATGTTCTCCCAAATGCTTCTGGAATGACAAGAAAATAAACGACCAAACAGTATCCTTTGCAAAACAACCACTTTCAAATTAAACCTCCATTTCACCTAAGAATTTAAAAATGATACATAAATGATGCATGAATCACATTAACCTATCCCCCCCTTGATTCATAAATCATACTAAAATCATACAAAAAAAAAAAAAAATGTTTTCCTTGAAACAATAAAAATAAAATGATCAAATAATCAAAAAGGATATTTATCCATTCAGTAGTCCATCTAGACCCCCTCGTCCGTCTTCGTCCAGATCCGGAACAGTCAACACCGGCATCATTCTCCAACCTATTTCAATCTCATAGCTTCCTCAAAAGTCAGTAACATATTACACCTTGCTATCAAAGCTGTCATTAACCCATCACTGCCCCTACTGGCCTAATTGATCTTGCAACCAAATCCTTTCAAATGCATCCCTTATAATGCATCTATAACCCCAGTGATATTATCTGAACTATCTGGACTCAAAGTATAACTAATATTTATCAATATTATCTTCCCAAATGTTACACCATACCATGAATGAAGTCCCCCCTTCTCCCTTAAACTTATTCTTCAATGATAGGCTTGAAGACTATGACCTGTAGCCATGTCTCTTTTCACCCCATTTTCAACCCTAGCTTCAGATTTCTGTATTGGTACCACTCCTCTTTTAATGGTAAAAACCTCATATGGAAGCTTAAACGTTGACCTGTAACAACATCCTATCCCCCATAGGGTAAGAATATACTCTATCATCACAAACCTACCAAATATCTCTAAAATTCCCATAGTCACATTGTCAGTCAAAAGCTAATCTTTTAACCATCAAAGTCCTAAGTAACATATTATTTGTCATTACTACCCTTAAGGTCATACTTATCCTAAGTAATCCTATAACATCCCAATCTGATCTTCCCATAAACACACCCCTTACCTCATATGTTTTATTAGAATAACAACAACTTTTATCCTCACTGGTTCACCTGAATACTTCAGGTTTCCACTGTTACCTGACTTTACTTTCCATCTAACAATTCCCATAGGATAATTCATTTACCCAAGAACATTTAAACCCTACTGTTCTGACAACTACATTATTTTATCTGTCAATGACTGTTGCCGATACCACAGTCATGACAAAGCATAACCCTGACCCAGACCCGCTAGAGGCTGCGCAACCGTCCAACACGTCTTGGGCTGGCATCCCCAACAGACATCAACCCTCAAGATTCCTCACTGATTCTTACAGAATGAGTTAATCTATCTCTAATTTTCACAACAGAGGAACGAGCAGCACTGATCAGATGCCCCCTCTGTCATCAAAATCAAAAGACCCCATCCCGCAGCTTCCATGATGAATCTCTCTTCTCCGTTTCAGATTAATCTATATTGCTCTCTACTACTATCTGCTCTGCTTTTTAACCCTATTCGTCGTAACCCTAAACCCCTGAGTCTCTCTTGCTGCCTCCTTTAATTTCAGAAAAGTTGTTGTCATCCTTCCTACATTTGCTATTACCATCGTATCATTAATCCCTTCCCAAAGTTACCATTAACGTTGTTGATTTAGTTGATGAATTAAAACCCTTAATTCCCTCTAGTGGGAAACTACCAACATCCTATTCGATTATTCCCTGTTGGAGTGACTACTGTAATAAACTTATCCTTAACTCCCTCTGTGACTGTAGAAAGTTTTACAGACTTCAAATCTTCCATTATAAGCATCACCTTATAAATTACATAGCCCTTTAACCCATAATTCTTAACCGGTACAAATTTCTATGCTTTCACTAGATAAGTACACATATTCTCCCTGATCTTTATCTGTAACCTTACACAAAATAAGTGAACAGTCACTCCTAACCCTCTTCTAAACTATACCTCCTTTTACTCCTGGTCCTGATAACAACACTTATTCTCCATAATTATCTCTCCATATGGGAGAAACGTCCCCATCCTAAACCCTAATAAGTGTTTTCCCCCAAAAATTGGTGCTGTATTGGTTCCCTTATAATCAAATGCAATATATTTATGACTTTAATACCTATCAATGTTGAAAGAGTTAAATTGCTTCTTACTGTTGTTATAATAGCCTCACGTGTTGATGTCCTTAGTTACTCCTAATTTTCCCCCCAGTTTTCCCCTAAGACTTTGAACTCTTTCCTTGTACTTCCATCCATCACCACTAGTGTCACTTTTTCCCCAAATCGCAGTCCTATCTCTAAATCCCTGACTTTCAAACTTTTGATTACACAAAATACACCTATAATGACCTTGATCTCCCTGCTGGAAACTGTAAATATAGATACTCAATCACCCTCAAATCATTCAGCAACACATACTTTCTCAATGCATCTGCCCCTATCAGATCTAAACTCCTACCATATCTTCCCACTAAACTTTAAAATGTCCTTCCTCACTGTTCTCTCTCTGTCTTACTACTAACTTTGAAACTTAGCTTACTGTCTCAGAGTTCCTTCACCCCTAGTTCTCCTAACTTATTTTAATCTAATCTTTTCTCTCATAACATTTAAAACCTTTTCCCACTGATTTATTGACAAAATTCCTTCCCCACCAATTTTTAGAATACGTGATTGGGAATTCCCCACCTGCTCCTGACTCCTTTACACAGACTTGGCAAAACCGACTAAACACCTTTTAGCCTAACCTCAAATCTCTTGGTGTAAGAATATAACCCAAAATAACAGTCACCCCTATTAAGTTTTTTTCCCCAGACAGATTGTCTAACAGGCAATCTAATACATTATCATCCTTCCTATGATATTATCTTTTAAGCAACTGATTCCCAAACACCCCACTTCTTAAAATATTCCACCAGACAGTCAGTCGTCCAGTGTGCCTCTGATCGAACACTTCAATTTACACCATGCATCTCTTCCCACAATATCCTTGATCTATTGTCCTAATATTAGTATGTCTATTGTAATTCCTATTTGACTTCTATAGCAGAGCTCAATTGATTCCCGAAGAGTAAACTGTTTTACTACTTCAAATCCCTATCCTAACCTAATTAGTTTATTTTACAGAGTGATATGTTTAACCTCTTTAGGCTGAACCCAGATAAGTTTTTCCCCTATTCACTATCACTTCTAATGGTCGGTTGTTTTTACTTCAATTGTTGGCTATTTTCTCTTCTTCTCTAATCGATGCTATCAGCTGATACCCGCCTTCTGGATATTCTAGGCACTCTAGAATATTTAGTGTTCACCTGGAGAACAGGTGATCTTCACTTGCTCCTGTATCTTCCTTAAAAATGTTCTCTTGTTTCCTCCTGACTTGTTGCTGTGGATAGGGAACATCTGGTACCCCCCTTTGCTGGTACAATTGCATTTGATATTGTTCAGTTGAAGCTGTAACAGTGATTGTTGATTTGGTTCACTCTGATTCTTCATACTTTTCTTCTTCTCCACCACCAGTTATAAGTTGTATTTGATTGAGTTTTCTTCGTCCAGTTCTTCTCGTTGTGGACCTATCAGTATTCTTCAAAAGGTTATCTTCTAAGTTCTGTTCTTGAAATATCATCTTCCATCATCTTCTGTGCCAGTCCTTGTAGGACAAACTCCTCTTGAAAATAAAGCACCTTTAATCTCCAAATCTTCATCGCTTTCTTCATCTTCAACTTCCATCAGAGATCAAATCTCTAGTATCCATTTCTTCTTTCCTCTCTTGCCACTTCCCTCTGATCACAGAGTCACCTCCACCCATGACCTCTCATCAATCACTCTCATTCTCCATCATCCTCTTCTCCTTCATCTTTCTGAACCTCCTTCTCTTCGTTTCCAGACATGTCGGTTCTTCTTACTTCTGGAGTTTTGAATTCATCTTCATCGTTGTTTCTGCTGGTACCCTATCTATTATTAATCTATATTTCTGATGCAATAATCACTCCTGGATGATTATTGTAAGCTGAGAATAAACCTCCCTAAGCTCTACTTTTTAAACCTATCTTATCGCTGACATATTTTATCAATTTCTGTTTGAGAATGAAGGGCAACTTTTGTTTCACTTGCCGGATACCCTAGCAACACTTTAGTTAAAGGATTACCACTATGCACTATATCAACCAATGTACTGACTTTCATAGTCCTGATAATTTTTTACCCACTTGTAACAAGCCTTTCTATTCCTTTATTGTGAACTATCCTATTTTAAACTATATAGGTTATGTAGCCTTCTTCCCTGTAATTCTTAATATAACCTAACAACTCCAAATAAATCCCAATAAGTCCATTAAAAATCATGAATAATTAAAACCAATTTTTATTCCTATATCCTATGTCCCCAATTTATCCATTAGTGTTGACTATATTACCACAACCCATCAAATGCAAATAAATTAGTCAACTCCAAAGCAATCCCAACACAAAGCTTTTAACCCTTCAATGAATGATACAATTCCCATCAAATGCCAGTGATACACAGAGCATCCAAAATGCAATTTTTAATGAAATAGTATTTGCCAAGCCCATGCAAAATCGTCATAAGCTCACATATCTTGTAACAGTAACCTGTTTGATGACTTTATCCCTCCACCTCGTCACGTGATCACTTCCTGTATCTCCTCGCTCCCCCTCTCTCCTGTCTCTCATGACAAGGGACAAAGACACAGAAACAGCTTTTAATAGTTAATGCCATCACTGAGTGTTTCCAACCATTCAATATTCGTTCGTTCTACATTCACTCTAAAACTTTAACTCAGGACTAATTATAGATCGCCCAAAAACATTTTGATTTTAATCCGTCATTTAATTATTTAATTCACTCTATTATAATCCGCCACCATATATTTAATTTATAAATTCAATAGGTCCCAAAACAAGTTTCATCTTAACCCACCGCCGTGTAAACTTCTAAGATTCGTGTTAAAATCTCTTTATGCGTATTTGTTCCGTCGTCTGTGTTCCTCTGTCTCCCCCTGCAGTTTAACCAATGTGTTGTTTTACAGAATCCCACGCATGCGCAAATATCATTTTAACCTCATGCTTGAGTTGCAGCATCCCATCGTGATGCCGTCTAGTGCCGTAAAACAAAACGTTCCCTAATCTCATGCCATAAACTCCAACTCCCCCGTTCTGTAGTGTAATGTCGCAAAATTAAACACATGCCCATACATTTATTAAATAGATCGCTCCAAAACATTTCATTTAATTTTAATCGTCTTTTACTTTAATTAATTATACTCCGTCAACATATATTTGATTTATAACTTTACTACATCTCGCCAAATAGTTTCACGTTCGAACAACAGCCGTTTAACACCTAGGAGATTTTTCCCAAAATCTCTCTATTCTGTGACTATTGTCCCTTGGGGGGACCTATGACCCTTACCCATAATGCCGTGCTTTGTAGGCTTAGCACATAAACACATGTTGTAGTTTAGCCCCGTAAAATCACACGCATGCGCACATCCCCTTAAGCCCATGCTTCCCACACAATAGACCGATAGCATTACGCTACAGCGTCACTATTTTATACGTTATACTCACACAATTACACATAACAGAGCTCACATTTGCGTAAAACTTTCAGTTCCACCACATACAAACAAGTTTAAGAGGCTTGAATCCATCGCAGTGGACCTCTAAGGTTGAGATTATCATGTAGCACGCAACACAATTAGCCTTTAGCATTAGCCTTTCGCTAACTGCGGCCTACAACATGTAACAAAACCCAGCATTGCGTTCCTTTAATTGAGTACTGTTTCGTTTGCCCTAAATTTATTCTGCCGTGGGTATGGCTATTTCAGTGAGCGATCCCCCCCAATGCAACTATCCCGTCGAACAGAAGTTGAGTAAGCCATCCCCAAGAAATGTCCCACCAACCCCCAGTCCCAGACTGAACCTGAACACTCATAACGCATGTCCAGGATTTTGGCCCACCCTGTGGTCGCCTCGTCACGAGGGCTTATCTAAACCTGCAATGCTCTAAAATTGTATACATATCTTGGCCCCGACTGTTCTTGACTTACTATTCAAGCAACACATCTCTATAAACAATTTTTAAAATTTGTATAATGATTAGCCAGACCCCAGTCATCAGCAAAAACACCACCTAAGGCACAGTCATAAGGGTACATTCCTCCAGTGTACACAAGCAGTAACAAAACCAACAACTTAGCTGTGTTTGGTCGGGTCATGACTCCAGACCGAAGTTAGCTTGAGTTAGCTTGGCGACTCCAAATGCAGCAAAGAAGGATTGCATCATCCCTCCTGGCAAGCTCGCCATTATGTAGTATATGATGAATGGTGGCAATTATTGCTGATGAACAAAAGGAGTCTGCTCATACTGAACATTGATCATAAGGTTTATTCAGACCACAAGCTTCAGCATGAGTAACAGACTTGCAGGGTCTGGAGAGCAGTGTCCTCCAATTCTAATGGCTGCTCTAACGTCTCATCGTTTAACCCCTATTTATAAACACTGATGCCCCCTCTTCTGGCCAATCACCAGTCTCCCCTGTCTACAACCCACCCCCTGTCTGTGGTATGTGGTATTACACCTAAAACATTCCCTCTTGATACTACCATAAACAACATTCTATTTCTTCATGAAAAACATTTAACAAAGGCATAATCTTCAGATACTATACTAGGCTGAAACACATGCATTTTGGAGCTGCCTTACTCAATAAAGCAAAAAAGAGACCATGTTTGTATGGAGGCTTTAACTCAAAGATTAATTTTTATATATATTTTTTACATTGTTTGCAAAATACCATTTAAAACAGGCGCGTATTAAATGTATTATTATAATTTAATTTTTTTGCTAAAAATGTGGGGCTCTGCTCCACATGCACTAAATGACGGGTCGCCACTGCAAAGGAGTTTGCTTCTGCAGCCTTCACTGTAAAATATAACGCGTTGCAGCAGTGCTTCGATGGACACAAGGACAAACCCTCATAACTTTTTTAGTTGACGATGTGATTATACTTATTTTATAAAAGTTAGGTATCAAGGAATCGACTCACATTTTTCATCTCTGAATCCCCCTCCACCTGTAGCGGTTTTCCATTCTAGTGTTTGTCACTGATACAACCTTCGCTGTATGAAAATTACCAAATGAGATTCCTCTGTTCTCTGTTGGGTATCAATGAGTTCACTACCAGAGCCACAGATGCAAAGCCCTGTTTTAAAGGACTGGAAGGAGAATAATAATAATTGATTGGATTTATATAGCTATTTTATACCAACTGAGGTACTCAAAGCACTTTACATTGTATGGGGAAACTCACCTCATCCACCACCAATGTGCAGCACCCACCTGGATAATGCACAGCGACCATTTTGTGCCAGAACGCTCACCTCACATCATATACAGTGCCTTGCAAAAGTATTCATCCCCCTTGGCATTTTTCCTCCTTTGTTGCATTACAACCTGTAATTGAAATTGATTTTTATTTGGATTTCATGTAATGGACATACACAAAATAGTCAAAATTGGTGAAGTGGAATGAAAAAAATTACTTGTTTCAAAAAGTTCTAAAAAATAAATAACGGAAAAGTGGTGCGTGCATATGTATTCACCCCCTTTGCTATGAAGACCCTAAAAAAGATCTGGTGCAACCAATTACCTTCAGAAGTCACATAATTAGTTAAATAAAGTCCACCTGTGTGCAATCTAAGTGTCACATGATCTGTCACATGATCTCAGTATATATACACCTGTTCTGAAAGGCCCCAGTGTCTGCAACACCACCAAGCAAGGGGCACCACCAAACAAGCGGCCACATGAAGACCAAGGATCTCTCCAAACAGGTCAGGGACAAAGTTGTGGAAAAGTACAGGGTTAGGTTGGGTTCTAAAAAAATATCTGAAACTTTGAACATCCCATGGAGCACCATTAAATCCATTACAAAAACATTGAAAGAATATGGCACCACAACAAACCTGCCAAGAGAGGGCCGCCCACCAAAACTAACGGACCAGGCAAGGAGGGGATTAATCAGAGCGGCAACAAAGACACCAAAGATAACCCTGAAGGAGCTGCAAAGCTCCACAGTGGAGATTGGAGTATCTGTCCATAGGACCACTTTAAGCCGTACACTCCACAGAGCTGGGCTTTATGGAAGAGCGGCCAGAAAAAAGCCATTACTTAAAGAAAAAAAATAAGCAAACACGTTTGGTGTTCGCCAAAAGGCATTTGGGAGAATCCCATAACATATGGAAGAGGGTACTCTGGTCAGATGAGACTAAAATTTAGCTTTTTGGCCATCAAGGAAAACGCTATGTCTGGCACAAACCCAACACCTCTCATCATCCCGAGAACACCATCCCCACAGTGAAGCATGGTGGTGGCAGCATCATGCTGGGTGGATGTTTTTCATCGGCAGGGACTGGGAAACTGGTCAGAATTGAAGGAATGATGCATGGCGCTAAATACAGGGAAATTCTTGAGGGAAACCTGTTTGTCTTCCAGAGATTTGAGACTGGGATGGAGGTTCACCTTCCAGCAGGACAATGACCCTAAGCATACTGCTAAAGCAACACTCGAGTGGTATAAGGGGAAACATTTAAATGTCTTGGAATGGCCTAGTCAAAGCCCAGCTCAATCCAATTGAGAATCTGTGGTATGACTTAAAGATTGCTGTACACCAGCGGAACCCATCCAACTTGAAGGAGCTGGAGCAGTTTTGCCTTGAAGAATTGGCAAAAATCCCAGTGGCTATATGTGACAAGCTTATAGAGACATACATCAAGAGACTTGCAGCTGTAATTGCTGCAAAAGGTGGCTCTACAAAGTATTGACTTTGGCGGGGTGAATAGTTATGCACGCTCAAGTTTTCAGTTTTTTTGTCTTATTTCTTGTTTGCTTCACAATTTTTTAAAATTTTGCATCTTCAAAGTGGTAGGCATGTTGTGTAAATCAAATTATATAAACCCCCAAAAAATTCATTTTAATTCCAGGTTGTAAGGCAACAAAATAGTTAAAATGCCAAGGGGGTTGAATACTTTCGCAAGCCACTGTATCAGGTGGAGAGGTGAGGAGTGATATATGCCAATTAGGAATGATGGGGATGATTAGGTGGCCGTTATGGAATGGAGCCAGGTTGGGAATTTAGCCACGACATTGGGGTTAATGGTGCTTTCAAGACAACTGGGAACTCGTGGGGGAAGAAAACGAGGTCAAATCCTGACGTCAGTTATCTTCAGGTCAGAAGGTCGTAGCTCTAGAAAGATGCCAGAGTCTCCGACTTGGAATTCTGAGTTGGATGACCGTTCAAAAAGATTTTTCCCGGTTGGAGCTAGTTTTTTTCAGAGTTCCCAGTTGTTTTGAACACACTGAAGTCGGAGAGTTCTGAGTTCCCAGTTGTTTTGAACGTGGCATTACACCCCTACACTTACGATAAGTGCCATGGGATTTTTAATGGCCACAGAGAGTCAGGACACCCGTTTAAAATCCCATCTGAAAGACCCTACGCAGGGAAATGTCCCCTTCACTGCCCTGGGGCATAGAGCCCCACAGTAGAGGTGTCATAATACCCATAAAACCTAGCGGTCAAACAGGGAAATGGTTCCAATCATTTTTCCACCATTCATTTTTCCCCATAGGGAATTTTAGAAACATTTAAAATAAGGGCTGTGTTTCGTGTAGGCTTACCCTGGCGTGACTTTTTGATAACCATGTAAATCTCTCTCGGACAAGGTGACTTTTATCAATATATTCAGCTCTATTTACTCTCAGATTCGAAAATGCTAATTAACATCAAAGTAGACATAATGCAAGACTACAAATCCCTGCAAGCTCCTGCACGTCATCTCTAGCTGACACCTTTGCTAACAGGGATTGTGTCAATTTAAAACTTGCACAAAACAGTTCACAGAATTGTCAATTTAAAGAAATTTAGCCAATTTATTCATTCCTAAATTGAGCTAACATTAGATAGTTAATCCAGAGATTCTTACATTTACCTCAATTAGGCAGTCTCCTCCAAATCATCATGGCATTTGTAGTTCTTTATGATAGCCACATTAGCAGCTAAGAAGCATTTAATTTTGGGGAGGTAAATACAGGCAAATATATTGATAAAAGCCACCTCGTCCTAGAGAGTTTTACATGGTTATCAAAACGTCTCGCCAGGGTAAGCCTACATGAAACACAGCCCTTATTTTAAGTGTTTCTAAAATCCCCTAGGGGAAAAATGAATGGTGGAAAAACAATTGGAACCATTTCCTTGTTTGACCACTAGGTTTTATGGGTATTATGACTCATACTGTGGTACTCTATTGGGAGCTCCTTAGGCCAGAGTGCCCCCTACTGGCCCTCCAACCTCACTTCCAGCAGTATCTGGTCTCCCATCCAGGACCGACCCTGCTTAGCTTCAGAGGAAAGCCAGCAGTGGGATGCAGGGTGGTATGCTACTGGCAAGCGGGAGAGAGGGAGGAGAGAGGGAGCTGACTCCCTGGGACCTCAGAGATCCCTCCCTACGTCAGACAGTCACCTCTCTGTAGACTCTCCCTGCCACCCCAGATGAATGGGCATCACAGGGGTAGGCATCACACAGGCACGGCCCTTCCTCTGTGGCTCTGGTAGCTTTCATCACACAGGCACGGCCCTTCCTCTGTGGCTCTGGTAGCTTTCATCACACAGGCACAGCCCTTCCTCTGTGGCTCTGGGTAGCTTTCATTACACACGGAAACGAACTTGTCCGTGTTCACAAATCTGCCCAACCAGATAGCACAGAAAGAGATTGAGAGAGAGAAAGACAGCAATAGAAAATGAGAGAGAATGAGAGAAACAGTGAGAGAAGGGTCTAATTAAAACATGTCTTAGCTGTTATCTCCTAAGAAATTAACCACTCTTTGTAATCTCCTGAGAAATTAACCACTCTTTGTACTTTTTGGAAGGTCAATAATGAATAACAAGACAACACACCCCCATTCATCAGGTCACCTGTATTAGTACACTTAATAACATTGTCTTTAACACTCTTGAGGTGTCTTTGATTAGGACTGGCAGACTAGACACTTTATTCCACAGTGATTGATAGTGAGAAAAGGTGCATACTTACTCTGTTGCTTCTCCTCAACCATTGTGTGTGTGTGTGTGTGTGTGTGTGTGCGCGCACATTCTCATCAGCTCAAGACCAACAGCATGAGGCAAAGCAGTAGGATTAACTCATGAATATCTGAATGTTAATGTGGAAGTGCATGTGTGTACTGTATGTGCCATGTATGTTCATGGTGTTTGATGTGTGGGGCCCATGTTGACTTTAGAGAGCCTTGACAGAGCTGCTGATCAGGGAACTTCATTCTTGATTTGTGCTCTATGGACGGGTGGGATTTGGCTTTGGTAAAGTTGTTAGTGAGATTGATGGCTAGGCCTGGATTGAGATTGATGGCAATCTCTAGAGTATTTCTTTTTCAGGTCAAACTACAGAGATTATGTAAAATTGCCTTTTATATTTAACTACCTGTGTTTGATGACTTTCTGACTTTATCTTCTGTTTTACCGTCACAACTTTTTCCTCAAATTCAAATAAATGGAGGAAAATGAGAGTGAAAGATTTATGGCTTTTTACGTTTCCTTAGCGGATTTAGATTGACAGTTGCCTTAGGCTTGAATTATTTTTTTATATGCCTTTTCAATAGCTCCATTTGGAAATCCATTGATTCACTTAAACCATGAAACACTTAAACCATGGTTCAAACACAGCTTTTTAGGTCCCTTTAATTTACTGATAGCATCTTTAGGGAACACATATGCTTTTGATGATGAGTAGGCTCCCCTCAATATTCCTAGTTTGGAGTTAAATTATAAGGAATAATTTATCTGGTACTGGACATAATTGGATGTTGGATGCTACTGAATGGGACATCATTTGTCTGGGTGCTGGTACACTCTGGCTGGGTTTACATAGGCAGCCAAATTCTGATATTTTGCCCAAATATTGGCAAAAGAGCTGATTTGATTGGTCAAAGATCAGAATTGGGCTGCCTGTGTAAACACAGCCTCTGTGCTCCACTGAAAGCAGGTGGAGATGTGGAGAGTTCAGACATGAACCAGGTGTATTAGATAAACAGGTGTATGAACGTCCAAGCATGCCAATGGATGAGCTGTGTGTGTGCTGAGCTCTAAGCCCTCAGTCCACTAAAATCCTATCTGCTGTCACTCTCTGAACAAGAGCTTCACAAGATGTAGATTTTGGTCTAATCAACAGGTAAACAAACAAGAACGCCAACAGTGGCTGTAGCAGTGATGCAGGTGCAGACTGGTCTTTGGCTATACTTCCTGCATTCCCATGTGCCCATGAATGCATCACCATGTCCCATCCATACGGATGTACATTGCATATAAAACTGCACTTTTGATGTTTAATTGGTAGGAAGCTCTCATTAGAGAGACCTTGAGTTGGAGGTCCGAGTTTCTCCAGTAAAATCCAACAACGTGTCCACATCTACATTCTAATACAGTGCCTTTTTCTCCCCTCTTGTCGCTTCAGCTTGACAGGACAGAGGTGATCAAGAGCAACCTGCACCCGGTCTTTGCCAAGGTCTTCACCCTGGACTACTACTTTGAGGAAGTGCAGAAGCTGCGGTTCGAGGTCTACGACATCCATGGCACCCACAGTATTGGCACCGCTGATGACGACTTCCCTGGGTGGGGTGGAGTGTACGCTCGGCCAGGTCCTGTACTGAATGTCTGACCCTTCCACTCAGTTATCCAATGTATCATTTCTTATGTCTAATCAAATCACTCACCACACATAAACTGAATGGAACAGAGAGCCACTGTATGATCAGTGTGCCGAGCTGCTGCTCCCCAACAACACTTACTTAGTAGAGGTCAGGGGGTAAAGGTTAGAGGTCACCAGTCCTCCTCATACTGCTCTCAAACTGCTTTCATACTAATTGTCCTGTAATACTTCTCACTGCTTCACTAGTCACCAGTCATTCATAGTTTTCCTGTGTCCACAGATTGTAGCCCAGAAGAAGATGATGAAGCCTTTATTCCTAAAGTACGCAAAGTACGCTGGGAAATCCACCATCACGGTAGGGTTCACCTATTCATCATCCTATTGATCTCACTCCCAGCTCACCATTGGCTCACTGTTGCAGTAACAGTGGCAAGCAAAATCAAATGTAATAACTTGTTAAATCAATTCAAGCAATTAAAGCAAAGTAGCTGATGTGAATCCTGTGATGTAAGGATGCTTCTCTGTACAAATAATCATGACTCATATACAATATCTGTGATGACAAAGAGAGGGGGACGTTAAAACACAGTGTGTTATTTCTGTTGGATGGTCTCAACACCATCTGCCAGGCCAACATTACATTGCCATACAAAAGGGAAAAACACAGAGAAACTGTGTTTAACAAGCCTGCAAATCTGACCTTCAGTGGAGTGGGAGGAAGAGTCAGTGTTCCTCACTGCTCTGTTAAGTCAGAGGTGCAGAGACTCTCTGATCTCTCAGTGCCTTCTTCTACTGTAGAGATGAGAGGAGAAAAGAGAAGGGGTTTTGCCCAAGCAGTGAATCAGATAATGGCAACAACAGACATTTCGCCTTATTGATACGCATAAATTGTCCTTCGAGTGAAGGGCTGAGAATGACTTGCTTGTGATGGAAATGGTCAAAGTAAAGATGGTATTTGAGGATCTTTCCCTTTGGCTAGTGTTGTCATTATGACCATTGATTGGATGCGATCACGTGACGGCAGCTTGCTGTGAGGCGGTTATGGGGGATATAATGGGTTTGTTTAAGCACAGTCCTGTAGCAGTGTGGGCTTAATGCATTCTAGTGAATTAGTGATAACCTGTGTCATTGCGTTTCTGAAAATGGCTTTTACTGATATGATAATGGGCCTGGGCTTTGTCAGGTCTGTCTGTGAGATGGATCCCAATGGCATGGCGTCTGCCTGTAATGTGCCTGCAGGCTAATCTGGAAGGTGGCAGAACAACAGACAACTGTTGTGTTTTGTGTGATAAATCGCTCCCCAGTGTTTGTAACACATCTCTCAGATGTCCATCATGCACATGGGGACATGGGATGTGGAGAAAAGTTGATAAAATGGTAGGGATTAAGGTACCATTGTATGCAGTTACTGTGGCTCCCACTGGCAAGCATCAATAGCCAATAGTCTTCGAACTGAAACGTTCATAGCCGGGCCACAATCCAATACACAATACACATTATGCCTACACAACACTCACCAGGACAATGGCACCATGATATGAGATACAATAAATCATTTTCATTTTCGTTGTTTTGAGTCAACAGATGTTGTTCAGCTTTAATTTATTTAGGCTGTATATCATTATTGTAGCAGTCGTGCATTTTAACACAGATAAAGTCCTCTTTTATAGACCGCACTTGATTCACTGGCTTACCGGCGTATAATGACACTTATTTAGGAGGTGAGGGGCAATAAAGGGCCAACACAATTTGTCCTAATGTGCTGAGATGACTTGTAACCTTCTAACTGTTCGACAGGAGGGGTTCTGAAGGTGAGCAGAACTCATTGTAATGGGCTCATTGTAGTGTGTCTGGAACTCTTTGGGCCCTGACCACACCATTAGCTATGCGACACTGTGTCTGCTTTTAGTGTCTACTTTTAGAGTGCTCCCTTCTCCCTAAGTTCCCTCTCCCTTCTCCCCTCTCCCTAAGTTCCTCTCTCCCTAAGTTCCCCTCTCCCGTCTCCCTAAGTTCCTCTCTCCCTAAGTTCCCCTCTCCCCTCTCCCTTCTCCCTAAGTTCCTCTCTCCCTAAGTTCCCCTCTCCCCTCTCCCCTCTCTCCTCTCCCTTCTCCCTAACTTCCTCTCTCCCTAAGTTCCTCTCTCCCCTCTCCCCTATCCCTTCTCCCTAAGTTCCTCTCTCCCTAAGTTCCCCTCTCCCCTCTCCCTTCTCCCTAAGTTCCTCTCTCCCCTCTCCCTACGTTCCTCTCTCCCTAAGTTCCCCTCTCCCCTCTCCCTTCTCCCTAACTTCCTCTCTCACTAAGTTCCCCTCTCCCCTCTCCCTTCTCCCTAACTTCCTCTCTCCCTAAGTTCCTTTCTCCCCTATCCCTTCTCCCTAAGTTCCTCTCTCCCTAAGTTCCCCTCTCCCCTCTCCCTTCTCCCTAAGTTCCTCTCTCCCCTCTCCCTAAGTCCTCTCTCCCTAAGTTCCCCTCTCCCTTCTCCCTTCTCCCCAAGTTCCTCTCTCCCCTCTCCCTAAGTCCTCTCTCCCTAAGTTCCCCTCTCCCCTCTCCCTTCTCCCCAAGTTCCTCTCTCCCCTCTCCCTTCTCCCTAAGTTCCTCTCTCCCCTCTCCCTTCTCCCTAAGTTCCCCTCTCCCTCTCCCTAAGTTTCCCTCTCCCCTCTCCACTCTCCCCTCTCCCCTCTCCCCTCTCCCTCTATTCAATTCAAAGGGGCTTCATTGGCATGGGAAACAAGTTTACATTGCCAAAGCAAGTGAAATAAACAATAAACAAAAGTGAGAAGACACTATGCGACACTGTGTCTGCTTTCAGTGTCTACTTTTAGAGTGCTCCCTTCTCCCTAAGTTTCTTTCTCCCTAAGTTCCCCTCTCCCTTCTCCCCTCTCCCCTCTCCCTAAGTTCCTCCCTCCCTAAGTTCCCCTCTCCCGTCTCCCTAAGTTCCTCTCTCCCTAAGTTCCCCTCTCCCCTCTCCCTTCTCCCTAAGTTCCTCTCTCCCCTCTCCCATCTCCCCTCTCCCCTCTCCCTTCTCAGTAAGTTCCTCTCTCCCTAAGTTCCCCTCTCCCCTCTCCCCTCTCCCTTCTCCCTAACTTCCTCTCTCCCTATGTTCCTCTCTCCCCTCTCCCCTATCCCTTCTCCCTAAATTCCTCTCTCCCTAAGTTCCCCTCTCCCTTCTCCCTAAGTTCCTCTCTCCCCTCTCCCTAAGTTCCTCTTTCCCTAAGTTCCCCTCTCCTCTCTCCCTTCTCCCTAAGTTCCTCTCTCCCTAAGTTCCCCTCTCCTCTCTCCCTTCTCCCTTCTCCCTAACTTCCTCTCTCCCTAAATTCCTGATAGATTAATTTGTATTTTAAGAATAATGACTAAAGGATTTCACCCCAAATACAGTATAAATGTGTGAACGGTGTTAGAGTTATAATGTAGTGGCAACCCACTAACAGAGGGGGGCGGGACTAAACATTCCAGGGTGAAGGGGACTGAGAAAACGGGTAAAAAAAAGCCTCCTAAAGGTGGGCGGAGCAAAGTGCCTTTGTTTGTCAAGGGGTATAAAGCTGTATGTATGTTTTTTGGCGGCAGAGCTCTCCATGATTAAAAATACAGATCATTCTTGCTGGTTGTGGACCTTGAATCATTTATGATTAAAACCAGAGCCTTACAACCCCTGGTAATGATTCAAGCTTAGGTTGAATTAGAGATAGAAATTCTCATGACAAGTGGTCCTTCGAGCTGGATCTCAAAAATACGTCTTTGTCGTTCTAAGGACACCGAAACCGTGCACGGGCGGATGATAGCATCCGTACAGAATAGACCTGGCCTTCGACATTAAGGTTATAAACAGGCCGGTGATTAATCTTATGAACGATAGAGACGTTGACGAGAAAAAAGGATTTAATCCCGACTGCAAGGAGGAGGTCAGTAATTTTTATTCATGGATTTTGGTGTAATTATTTGAACTTGTATAAGAATAGTAATTATTGTGAAGGGCAGAGAATAGTTACCAAAATCTCAAAGGAAATAATAATTATTATAAAGGAAGGAAGGGGGGTCCGAAATTGACCCTAGGTGAATAGCTATTACCAAAATAATCTAGTTAATGTTGAGATTGTATGAGATACAGTCTTTACAATATAAACAGGAAGGGGGATAATTATCGTCGTGTCAGATAGATACATTAAACAAGTCGAGAGTCAAAAACATCTGGGGATTTGCTCTAACTCTGTCTATTTCATGAAACTGGAGCAGTTACGACCTCTAGGTTACGGATAGTGTTAGCAAAAAATCGTATAAGGTTGTATAAATGTGAGACCTAATGATCCATCGAAATACGTCATAATTGTTTCAAGGAAGGGACTAAAATAAGTCGCGTGAGAAAAAATGGTTGTCCCATCCGTTTAAAAACTCTGGATTACGGGTGGAATAATTTAAATGGTTGATTACAAAAGCAGATCATAACATTCTTCAAAAGTCGCACTATTAATAAGTCCCAAAGGAAATAATTATTGATTGAATTATTACTAAAGGGGGGGATTTCTTATTTTGCTACCATGGGGAATAAATATTCTAAAGAGGTCCGAGAATTAACGGGGGATGAATGTTAGGAAGAGATCGAAGAAATATGTTTTATGGATCCATTTGGGAGAAGAGGTATGGATTTATTGGGCATCTCGATGTGGAGAAATTAGAGGCTAAACTGTGGAACGGATTTGAAAAAACAGCGAGGGGAGGGGCTAGAGACAGCGAGAGTATGGCTTTTGGAAGCTCGAAGAAGAGAGGAAGGACAGAAAAAAATATATATTATGCAGAGAGAAAATGAAGTAAAAATTGAGGTTTCAGTGCCTCCCCCAGAGCAGAGGGCAGAAAGGTTACATCCAGTTTTAGTAGAGCAGGCTTGGAAAGAAAGCCCAGATGATAACGTTGTCATGTGTAGGAGAAAATTAGGACTGGTCCCCGCCCCTCCCCCACCATATGACGGCCAAGCCGGAATGTTGAAAGAGGGGGAGGCTAATAAAGGTAAGAAAGAGCGGGAAGTTTTACAGAAAGAACTTACAGGAGCAATTAGGGTTGGGTGCCTTGCTCAAGGGCACATCGATAGGCAGGCTAAGAGAAGAACTGGATAGAGAGAAAGAGTTGAAAAAAGCTACAGAATTTAAAAACAGGGAGTTGAAGAGATTAGAGAGCTGTAATAAATTAGGGAGGTAGAATAGGGGAGGAGATAAGAGGAAGTGCTTTAACTGTAACAAAGAGGGACATTTGGCCAGGGAGTGTAAGGCCCCGTGTAAATACTGTAACAGAACAGGTCATAACCATCGCGACTGCAGGGATAAAGGAAAGGGCAGTGTCCGGGATATGACAGTCTATTTTTTGGTTCCACGGGTAAAATGTTTGAAGAAATGATTTGTGTCGATTAAGAATTGGCTAAAAACACCACGAAGTGATTATTTGAGAGATACCTATACATTTCTAACGATATATACAGTGGGGAAAAAAAGTGTTTAGTCAGCCACCAATTGTGCAAGTTCTCCCACTTAAAAAGATGAGAGAGGCCTGTAATTGTCATCATAGGTACACGTCAACTATGACAGACAAAATGAGAAAAAATAATCCAGAAAATCACATTGTAGGATTTTTAATGAATTCATTTGCAAATTATGGTGGAAAATAAGTATTTGGTCAATAACAAAAGTTTCTCAATACTTTGTTATATACACTTTGTTGGCAATGCCACAGGTCAAACGTTTTCTGTAAGTCTTCACAAGGTTTTCACACACTGTTGCTGGTATTTTGGCCCATTCCTCCATGCAGATCTCCTCTAGAGCAGTGATGTTTTGGGGCTGTCGCTGGGCAACACAGACTTTCAACTCCCTCCAAAGATTTTCTATGGGGTTGAGATCTGGAGACTGGCTAGGCCACTCCAGGACCTTGAAATGCTTCTTACGAAGCCACTCCTTCGTTGCCCGGGCGGTGTGTTTGGGATCATTGTCATGCTGAAAGACCCAGCCACGTTTCATCTTCAATGCCCTTGCTGATGGAAGGAGGTTTTCACTCAAAATCTCACGATACATGGCCCCATTCATTCTTTCCTTTACACAGATCAGTCGTCCTGGTCCCTTTGCAGAAAAACAGCCCCAAAGCATGATGTTTCCACCCCCATGCTTCACAGTAGGTATGGTGTTCTTTGGATGCAACTCAGCATTCGTTGTCCTCCAAACACGACGAGTTGAGTTTTTACCATCTGACCATATGACATTCTCCCAATCCTCTTCTGGATCATCCAAATGCACTCTAGCAAACTTCAGACGGGCCTGGACATGTACTGGCTTAAGCAGGGGGACACGTCTGGCATTGCAGGATTTGAGTCCCTGGCGGCGTAGTGTGTTACTGATGGTAGGCTTTGTTACTTTGGTCCCAGCTCTCTGCAGGTCCTTCACTAGGTCCCCCCGTGTGGTTCTGGGATTTTTGCTCACCGTTCTTGTGATCATTTTGACCCCACGGGTGAGATCTTGCGTGGAGCCCCAGATCGAGGGAGATTATCAGTGGTCTTGTATGTCTTCCATTTCCTAATAATTGCTCCCACAGTTGATTTCTTCAAACCAAGCTGCTTACCTATTGCATATTCAGTCTTCCCAGCCTGGTGCAGGTCTACAATTTTGTTTCTGGTGTCCTTTGACAGCTCTTTGGTCTTGGCCATAGTGGAGTTTGGAGTGTGACTGTTTGAGGTTGTGGACAGGTGTCTTTTATACTGATAACAAGTTCAAACAGGTGCCATTAATACAGGTAACGAGTGGAGGACAAAAGAGCCTCTTAAGAAAAAGTTACAGGTCTGTGAGAGCCAGAAATCTTGCTTGTTTGTAGGTGACTTTCAAGTAGAGGTCTAAGATACTTGACTGAAAGGAAGTGCTTTGATAAATTCAAATGGTTATTACTTTACTGTATAGGTTGGGTAACACCAGTGGTGTATGATAATAAGTGATGAATTCTAAAATGATAATTTGGTTTCGTTACGTGAACAATGGGATATCATTTTTACTATTAGGATGATGGATTGAATAAACATTGGTTATAAGTATGAAGTTATTAAACAATAGGTTTATATTTTAAAAACATCATGCAACAGGTTGCAATGATTAAAGTAATAGTAAATTGGGAATATACAGTAATAATAATAATATAATTTATTCTTTGTTGCTAGGCAGAAGACTTAGGTGACCTAGTGTCGAAGAGCTTGCTCTTACTTCAATCCATGGCTGTCTTTTGTCTCCCTTCAAACATTGTAAAGGGAGCGGCACCAGGGTTGAGCGGAGTTCAGGCTAAAACCTGTCTCTCCTTTGCTATCTTCTTGATTGATTACAGCATGAAGGGGGGTTTGTGTTAGGTTTGAAATATTTAAGTATGGACCTGTCATGTCCAACCATCAGTCTTCAGGTCAAGCCCGGGAGGGCCGGGGTAGAACAGAGTTTGAACTAAACATGAGTGTTTTTACAAGATAAGAGATTGATTGATTGGATTACTATTGATTCTGAACTGGGTGAAAGTCGAATTTAGCCGCCATAAAAGACAAAGGAAGTGGGAGGAGCAATAATGAAGCAAGGGACAGTCTCAAAAATAAATAAGGGATGGCAATTGGATGATAAATTACCAATATTACCTAAGTGATTGTTTAGGTAGGTGGTAATATTGACACATGAGCAGAACTATGTGTCAAGAGGGGGGAAGAGGCTAATGGTAGGATTAAATAATATACGAAGGAGAGGACCAAATACTTTTTTTTAAAAACAAATTTTATTTAGATACAGTCTAGAAAGAGAATACTGATGTGAGCGGTATGTCAGAGGTTTTGTGACCCACAGGTGAACTAAAGGAGAAGGTGACCCACTCTATCTAACCAGGTGACTGGTGAGCATCCAGTCCCTAAAGAAGAAAGACTGGAAGCAGGCCTGTTGGGAAGGGCCCTATCAGGTTGTATTGGTCACTGCCTTTGCCATTAGAATAGCAGAAAGAGCAACCTGGGTCCACGTTACCCACTGCAAAGGTAAGAACACATACAAGCACCACTGAACCCATGCAGAGTTAGAGAGAAGAACTGCACCAATAGGGTCTGGGGATCACCTCTGTTAACGAAGATCTCCTACCCCGACCTATCATCACTGTAGTGTGTTCTCATGGTGTGAGTATGGGGTGATACCAAGCAGAAAGACTGAGGACAGGAGGGGGTTGGCGGTTTTTGGGAAGGGGGGTAACTTGAGCTGCATCATAGTCTCGGCAATGGTCTTGATATGTCAAGATCCACCACCAATTACGCTATGCCCTTACCATTGTTAAGAAGTAAAAGAGAAGAGAAGCGACCCGACATACTGACCGTCAAGGACGGGAGGCCTACAAAATGGGAGTCAGAGAAGGGCAGACTGTAGGATTCAAAATAAAGGTTAGGGACGTAGCCAACGGGTGGGGTACATGTCAATAAGCAAGCAACGTGGGATTATAAAATCCCATTGTATTTATGTTCAGCTCCCTCGGCGGATTGTTCCTGGGCTCAGGTGTTTAGACATACTTGGGGACGGAGAGATGAGACGGACGGACGGACGGACCATTCTTGCTGGTTGTGGACCTTGAATCATTTATGATTAAAACCAGAGCCTTACAACCCCTGGTAATGATTCAAGCTTAGGTTGAATTAGAGATAGAAATTCTCATGACAGTTCCTCTCTCCCCTCTCCCCTATCCCTTCTCCCTAAGTTCCTCTCTCCCTAAGTTCCCCTCTCCCCTCTCCCTTCTCCCTAAGATCCTCTCTCCCCTCTCCCTAAGGTCCTCTCTCCCTAAGTTCCCCTCTCCCCTCTCCCTTCTCCCCAAGTTCCTCTCTCCCCTCTCCCTTCTCCCTAAGTTCCCCTCTCCCTCTCCCCTCTCCCTAAGTTTCCCTCTCCCTCTCCCCTCTACCATCTCCCTCTCCCCTCTCCCTTCTCCCTAAGTTCCTCTCTCCCTAAGTTCCCCTCTCCCCTCTCCCTAACTTCCTCTCTCCCTAAGTTCCTCTCTCCCCTCTCCCCTATCCCTTCTCCCTAAGTTCCTCTCTCCCTAAGTTCCTCTCTCCCCTCTCCCTAAGTTCCTCTCTCCCTAAGTTCCCCTCTCCCCTCTCCCTTCTCCCTAAGTTCCTCTCTCCCTAAGTTCCCCTCTCCCCTCTCCCTTATCCCTAACTTCCTCTCTCCCTAAGTTCCTCTCTCCCCTCTCCCCTATCCCTTCTCCCTAAGTTCATCTCTCCCTAAGTTCCCCTCTCCCCTCTCCCTTCTCCCTAAGTTCCTCTCTCCCCTCTCCCTAAGTTCCTCTCTCCCTAAGTTCCCCTCTCCCCTTTCCCTTCTCCCCAAGTCTCCTCTCCCCTCTCCCCTCTCCCTAAGTTTCCCTCTCCCTCTCCCCTCTCCTCTCTCCTCTCTCCTCTCTCCCCTCTCCCCCTCTCCCTAAGTTTCCCTCTCCCTCTCCCCTCTCCCCTCTCCCTCTCCCCTCTCCCCTCTCCCCTCTCCCCTCTCCCCTCTCCCTCTATTCAATTCAAAGGGGCTTCATTAGCATGGGAAACAAGTTTACATTGCCAAAGCAAGTGAAATAAACAATAAACAAAAGTGAGAAGACACAAAACAACATCAACCAAAAACGATTAGAATGTAACAGAAAATATTGAACTCAAAACGGTTTCAAAAATATAAAAACATTTCAAGTGTTATATTACCAGCTATGTACAGTGTTTTAGCAATGTGCCAATAGTTGTAGTACGAGTAGTAGTGGAAGATAAATAAACAGATATTGGTGGTATTTACAGTGTTGTTTGAGCTCCACTGGTTGCCCTGTTTTCATGGCAACGGGCCACAAATCTTGCTGCTGTGATTGCACACTGTAGTATTTTGCCTAACAGATATGGGAGTTTATCAATGTTTGATTTGTTTTCAAATTCTTTGTGGGTCTGTGTGATCTGTGGGAAATATGTATCTCTAATGTGGTCATACGTTTGGCAGAAGGTCTGGAGGTGCAGCTCAGTTTCCACTTCATTTTGTGGGTAGTGGGAACATAGCCTGTCTTCTCTCGAGAGCCAGGTCTGCCTATGGCGGCCTCTCCCAATAGCAAGGCTATGATCACTGAGTCTGTGCATAGTCAAGGATTTTCTTCATTTTGGGTCAGTCACAGTGGACAGGTATTCTGCCAATGTGTACTCTCTGTTAAGGGCCAGATAGCATTCCAATTTGCTCTGTTTTTCGGTTGATTCTTTCCAGTGTATAATGACACTTATGTGTCAAATAGTTATATTTTTGTTTTCTCATAATTTGGTTGGGTTTAATTGTGTTGCTGTCTTAGGGCTCTGTGAGGTCTGTTTGTGTTTGTGAATAGAGCAACATAACCAGCTGGCTGAGGGGACTCTTCTCTAGGTTCATCTCTCTGTAGGTGAAGGCTTTGTGGTGGAATGTGTGGGCATTGCTTCCTTTTAGGCGGTTGTAGAATTTAACAGCTCTGCATGCATTGTTTGGGGTTTTGCGTTGTACACAAAGTATATGTTTAGCAGAATTCTGTATGTAGAGTCTCAATTGGGTGTTTGTCCTGTTTTGTGAATTCTTGGTTGGTGAGTGGACCCCAGACCTCACAACCATAGAGAGCAATTGCTGCTATAACTGATTGTCTATAACTGAAGTCTTTTTAGCCAGATCCTAATTGGGATGTCGAGTTGTATGTTCCTTTTGATGGCGTAGAAGGCCCTTCTTGCCTTATCTGTTAGATCGTTCACCACCTTGTGGAAGGTACCTAGTCTGTCTTGTTGATGTTTAGGCCGAGGTAGGAATAGTTATTTGTGTACTCTAGGGCAAAGGTGTCTAGATAGAATTTGTATTTGTTGTCCTTGTCACGGTTTACTACGCCAGAACCCAGAAGCAGACCAGGACAAGGTACTTAGAGAAAAAGGTGAGTGTTTATTAATTGACTTCCGAGTGAGGCTGAATAATCCAGGGACAGAGCGGGTGGCGTGGATGGGTTGTTGAGGGTGCAGTGGTAGGTCCAGACATGGCTCGGCAGCCGCCGACCATCAGGCAGAGGTTGGGTGAAGGTTCCGGGTGAGATACTGCAGACAGAACAAAACGGAGGTGAGTACACAGCAATTCAACAAGGTGCAAAACAACAAAAACTAACGCTAGAACTCAAGGCTGATACGCTGACAAACATACTGTTCATGGCTAACGATCCGGCAGGAACTGGATGTTCGGCCAGAGCCTAAGAAGGGTGATGATCAGGACCAGGTGTGCAGATTGCTGATGGGATGCAGGTGCGGAAAACAAGAGCGCTCCCCGGAGCGTTCCCGAACCCTCGGGAAACTGGAGATTACGAACAGGAAAAACTAGTCACCAGACAGGACCCGACTCAGACAGCCGGGATCGTTACAGTACCCCCCTCCGAGCCAACGCCACCGGGCGGACTCCCGGAGCGCCAGGATGGAGGCGGTAGAAGTCACTGATGAGGTCCGCATCTAGGACCTGTCGCCGGAATCCAACTCCTCTCCTCAGGGCCATACCCCTCCCAGTCCACGAGATACTGGAAACCCCGGCCCCGCCGTCTGGAATCCATGATGCGACGCACCGTGTAGGCAGGACCACCTCCGATCATCCGAGGAGGAGGAGGAGGAGGCGGAGGAGGCAACAGAGGACTGAGGAAGACAGGCTTGAGGCAGGAGACATGAAAGGTGGGATGGACTCTGAGCGTCCTCGGTAGTTTGAGTCGAACTGCCACTGGATTGATCACCTTCTCCACCACAAACGGACCAATGAACTTCGGTAACAACTTCCTAGACTCAGTCCGTAACGGAAGATCCCGTGTGGCCAACCAAACCCTATCTCCGATGGTATAGGTGGGAGCGGGGATCCGGCGACGATTCGCCTGGAGCTGATACCGGTCCGAAACTCCTAAGGAGTGCCTTTCTGGCCCGATGCCAGGTCCGGTGGCAACGACGAATATGGGCCTGAACAGAAGGCACTGAGAGCTCCTTCTCCTGAGAAGGAAACAGGGGAGGTTGGTAGCCATACAGGCACTGGAAGGGAGACATCCCAGTGGCAGATGTAGGAAGAGTATTGTGGGCATACTCAACCCAAGGCAACTGAGAGACCCAGGAGGTGGGGTTGGAAGAGACCAGACAGCGTAGCGTGGATTCCATCTTCTGGTTGGCTCTCTCCGCCTGACCATTGGATTGGGGGTGAAAACCAGATGTGAGACTGACTGTAGCTCCAATGGCCAAACAGAAGGACTTCCAGACAGCAGAGGTAAACTGAGGGCCACGGTCGGAAACGATATCACTGGGCAAACCGTGGACCCTGAAAACCTCCCTAACCAGGATCTCGGACGTCTCCGAGGCAGACGGAAGCTTGGCAATTGGCACAAAGTGGGCGAACTTGCTGAATCTGTCCACGATAGTCAGAACGACCGTGTTCCCCTCAGAAGCGGGCAACCCAGTGACGAAGTCCAGGGCCAGATGCGACCATGGTCGCGCGGGAATAGGAAGGGGGTGAAGTAGTCCAGAGCTGGGCCGATTGGTACTCTTATTCTGCGCACACACTGGACAGGCAGCAACAAACCCCCGAGTATCCTCGGCCATGGCAGGCCACCAAAAACGTCTGCGAAGAAACGCCATTGTCCGAGCCACGCCAGGGTGACAAGCCATCTTGCTGGCGTGGGACCATTTGAGAACAGCCGGACGAACCGACTCAGGCACAAACAACCGACCGGGTGGACCGTTACCGGGACGGCCTGAGTCCGAAGGGGCCGCCAGCACCTCCTCCTCAATCTTCCACATAACTGCTCCCACGACGCAGTTCCGGGGGAGAATAGTCTCGGTCTTGGACCCACTCTCCTCCGTCTTGGAGAACATCCGGGACAAGGCGTCCGCCTTGCCGTTCTTAGATCCAGGTCGGAACGTCAGGGCAAACTTGAATCGTCCGAAAAACAACGCCCACCTGGCCTGACGGGAGTTGAGACGTTTAGCCAATTGCACGTAAGCAAGATTCTTGTGGTCAGTCCAGACAATAAACGGTTGCTCCGCCCCCTCAACCAGTGGCGCCACTCCTCCAAGGCAAGTTTCACCGCGAGAGCTCCCGGTTACCCACATCGTAATTCCTCTCCGCAGGCGAAAGGCGACGAGAGTAGTAGGCGCAGGGATGGAGTTTACTGTCCGTGGAGCATCGCTGCGACAGGATGGCGCCAACTCCCACATCAGACGCGCGTCCCACTTCAACGACGAACTGACGGGCCGTGTCCGGTTGAGAGAGAATCGGTGCGTTGGTGAATCGCCTCTTCAAATCCAGAAACGCTCGATCCGCCTCCGGATTCCACTTGAAGGTCCTGATACTGGAAGTCAAGGCAGTTAACGGAGCGGCCACACGGCTGTAATCCCGGATGAATCTGCGGTAGAAATTCGCAAACCCCAAAAATCTCTGGAGCTGCAATCTCGTACCGGGCTGGACCCATTCCAGAACCGCTCTAACCTTCTCCTGGTCCATCCTAATCTCTCCCCTGGAGATGATGTACCCGAGAAAGGATGTCGTGTGGGCGTGAAACTCGCACTTCTCGGCCTTCACGAACAGGCGATTCTCCAACAATCGCTGCAGAACCTGCCGGACATGCTGGACGTGGTCGGAAGGTTCCTTCGAGAAGATCAGAATGTCATCCAGGTAAACAAACACAAAGAGACCGATCATATCTCTCAGGACGTCGTTCACCATACTCTGGAATACCGCTGGAGCATTGGTCAGTCCAAACGGCATCACCTGATACTCAAGTGACCCATCGGTGTATTGAAACCCGTCAACCACTCGTCCCCCTCTCTGATCCGGACCAGGTGATACGCATTGCGTGAGGTCTAGCTTGGTGAACACCGTAGCACCCTGTAAGGAGTCGAAGGCAGAACTCATCAAGGGCAGGGGATACTTGTTCTTGACCGTGATGTCATTCAACCCCCGATAATCAATACACGGTCGAAGAGAGCCATCCTTCTTACCCACAAAGAAGAATCCTGCCCCCAGGGGTGATGACGAGGGACGAACGAGACCAGCAGCTAGGGACTCCTTGATGTAGGTCTCCAACGCCTCACGTTCAGGTCGGGAGATACTGTATAACCTTCCCTTGGGGTAGACAGCTCCAGGGACCAGGTTGATGGCACAATCATATGGTCGGTGGGGAGGGAGTGACAGAGCCCTCTGCTTACTGAAAACTTCCCCCAAATCGTGATATGTCTCGGGAACCAGGGACAAATCTGGGGGTTCAGCCTCAATCACCTGACTGGGAACCGAATGGGGGCAGGCAGTCTTGAGACAGTTAGCATGACAATCAAGGCTCCAACTCGTTACCTTGCCCGTCACCCAATCGAACGTGGGATTGTGTTCCTTCAGCCAGGGGTATCCAAGGACCAGAGGAACATGGGAAGACGGCAGAATGAAGAATGAAATCATCTCAGAATGATTCCCCCGACAACCGCATCTTAACCGGTTCAGTCCTCATCGTGATACGTGCCAGACTACTGCCGTTCAGAGTGGTCGCTTCAATGGCTTCCGCAATTGCTCCTTGGAAAGCCCCAGCTGTTCCACCAACTCGGCATCAAGAAAGCTTCCATCGGCACCTGAATCGATAAAAGCGTTAGCGCTAAGCTCTGATTCCTGTTCACAAGGGTAGCCGGGAAACGGGGTCTGACAGAGGTACTGAGAGGTTGAAACTGGCTCGCTAAAAGTCCTCCCAACTTTAGCGAGCCGGGCAGTTTGACGACCGCCGGGAACAGGTGGAGATGTAATGTCCCGAGCTACCACAGTAGAGGCAGCAGTTGGTCTGACGTCTATGTTGACGCTCCTCCTTGGTTAACCCGTGCCGCCCCACTTGCATGGGTTCAGAATCGGGAGAGAGGACCTCTCCACTAATCCATACTGCATAAGGAAGGAACGGCATCTTCCCAGCTCCCCCTCATATCTATCCGGCGTCGGAACCTCGGGCTCACGGAAGGACACAGCTCCCGAAGCGGCAGGCGAGATGGGTGAAACCGGTAGTGGATCCTCCACCGGAAACTTGCGTTGGTTCTGGACCTCCGTCAGACCGGTAGAAAGGTTCCGAACTGACAACGCGATCTCCTGTAGTACCGTGCTATGATGGCCCAACATCTTCTCCTGATGGGAAATGGCATGGCGAACAGAGTCCAGGTCCGCTGGGTTCATACTGGCCGGATCGTTCTGTCACGGTTTACTACGCCAGAACCCAGAAGCAGACCAGGACAAGGTACTTAGAGAAAAAGGTGAGTGTTTATTAATTGACTTCCGAGTGAGGCTGAATAATCCAGGGACAGAGCGGGTGGCGTGGATGGGTTGTTGAGGGTGCAGTGGTAGGTCCAGACATGGCTCGGCAGCCGCCGACCATCAGGCAGAGGTTGGGTGAAGGTTCCGGGTGAGATACTGCAGACAGAACAAAACGGAGGTGAGTACACAGCAATTCAACAAGGTGCAAAACAACAAAAACTAACGCTAGAACTCAAGGCTGATACGCTGACAAACATACTGTTCATGGCTAACGATCCGGCAGGAACTGGATGTTCGGCCAGAGCCTAAGAAGGGTGATGATCAGGACCAGGTGTGCAGATTGCTGATGGGATGCAGGTGCGGAAAACAAGAGCGCTCCCCGGAGCGTTCCCGAACCCTCGGGAAACTGGAGATTACGAACAGGAAAAACTAGTCACCAGACAGGACCCGACTCAGACAGCCGGGATCGTTACAGTCCTGGTTAAGGGACCTTATTTTTCTCTTTACTGAGATTCACTGTCAGGGCCCAGGTCTCACAGAATCTGTGCAGAAGATCTAGGCGCTGCTGTAGGCCTTGCTTGGTTGGGGACAGAAGCACCAGATCATCTGCAAACAGTAGACATTTGATTTTAGTCCAGAAGGGTGAGTCCGAATGCTGCAGACTGTTCTACTGCCCTTGCCAATTCATTGATATACAGTACACTGAGTGTACAAAACATTTCCACTGACCAGGTGAATCCAGCTGAAATCTATGATCCTTTATTGATGTCACTTCTTAAATCATTTTCAATCAGTGTAGATGAAGGGGAGAAGAGAGGCTAAATAATGATTTTTAAGCCTTAAGACAATTGAGACATCAATTGTGTATGTGTGCCATTCAGAGGGTAAATGGGCAAGACAAAATATTTAAGTGCCTTTGAACGGGATATGGTAGTAAGTGCCAGGCGCACCGGTTTGAATGTGTCAAGAACTACAACACTGCTGGGTTTTTCATGCTCAACAGTTTCCTGTGTGTATCAAGAATGGTTCAGCCAACTTGACACAACTGTGGGAAGCATTGGAGTCAACATGGGCCAGCATCCCTGTGGAATGCTTTCAACTCAATATTAGGAAGGCATTCCTAATGTTTTGTACACTCAGTGTATATGTTGAATAGGGTGGGGCTCAAGCTGCATCCCTGTCTCACCCCACAGCCTTGAGGAAGAAAATCTGTGTTTAACTTAACTCTCTCTCTCTCTCTCTCTCTCTCTCTCTCTCTCTCTCTCTCTCTCTCTCTCTCTCTCTCTCTCTCTCTCTCTCTCTCTCTCTCTCTCTCTCTCTCTCTCTCTCTCTCTCTCTCTCTCTCACTATCACCTCCATCTCATTCTCTCTTGTATCTCAGACACAAAAAACATTTGTGTTTTTTTAGCTAAACTTAGCTTGTCTGTAATATTCCTTTAAATATGCAGAATAATACACTTTTTTTGCGATTAGTACATTCCTTTTGGGGGCCAACCAAATGGTCTTGTGGACGAACTTTGGACCCAGATCCCATGCAGTCATTTGGTCAGCTCTGTATTACAGTAATGGAACCACATTCGTTTCTGGGCTTGAGGGAGCTTTCTGTTGAAGTTTAAAAGTAATAACACTCCTCAACATTTTATGTGACATATTTAGATTGGCTTCAAGGTCCTGTCCACATTACATTTACATTTATGTCATTTAGCAGACGCTCTTATCCAGAGCGACTTACAAATTGGTGCATTCACCTTATAGCCAGTGGGATAACCACTTTACAATATGTAATTTTTTGGGGGGTGGGGTAATGGGGGGTAGAAGGATTACTTTATCCTATCCCAGGTATTCCTTAAAGAGGTGGGGTTTCAAGTGTCTCCGGAAGGTGGTGAGTGACTCCGCCGTCCTGGCGTCGTGAGGGAGCTTGTTCCACCATTGGGGTGCCAGAGCAGCGAACAGTTTTGACTGGGCTGAGCGGGAACTGTGCTTCCGCAGAGGTAGGGGGGCCAGCAGGCCAGAGGTGGATGAACGCAATGCCCTCGTTTGGGTGTAGGGACTGATCAGAGCCTGAAGGTACGGAGGTGCCGTTCCCCTCACTGCTCCGTAGGCAAGCACCATGGTCTTGAAGCAGATGTGAGCTTCAACTCGTGTGCGGAGGAGCGGGGTGACGTGAGAGAACTTGGGAAGGTTGAACACCAGACGGGCTGCGGCATTCTGGATGAGTTGTAGGGGTTTAATGGCACAGGCAGGGAGCCCAGCCAACAGCGAGTTGCAGTAATCCAGACGGGAGATGACAAGTGCCTGGATTAGGACCTGTGCCGCTTCCTGTGTAAGGCAGGGTCGTACTCTCCGAATGTTGTAGAGCATGAACCTACAGGATCGGGTCACCGCCTTGATGTTAGCGGAGAATGACAGGGTGTTGTCCAGGGTCACGCCAAGGCTTTTTGCACTCTGGGAGGAGGACACAACGGAGTTGTCAACCGTGATGGCGAGATCATGGAACGGGCAGTCCTTCCCCGGGAGGAAGAGCAGCTCCGTCTTGCCGAGGTTCAGCTTGAGGTGGTGATCCGTCATCAGCACTGATATGTCTGCCAGACATGCAGAGATGCGATTCGCCACCTGGTTATCAGAAGGGGGAAAGGAGAAGATTAGTTGTGTGTCGTCTGCGTAGCAATGATAGGAGAGGCCATGTGAGGATATGACAGAGCCAAGTGACTTGGTGTATAGCGAGAATAGGAGAGGGCCTAGAACTGAGCCCTGGGGGACACCAGTGGTGAGAGCACGTGGTGCGGAGACAGATTCTCGCCACGCCACTTGGTAGGAGCGACCTGTCAGGTAGGACGCAATCCAAGAGTGAGCCGTGCCGGAGATGCCCAACTCGGAGAGGGTGGAGAGGAGGATCTGATGGTTCACAGTATCAAAGGCAGCAGACAGGTCTAGAAGGACAAGAGCAGAGGAGAGAGAGTTAGCTTTAGCAGTGCGGAGAGCCTCCGTGACACAGAGAAGAGCAGTCTCAGTTGAATGACCAGTCTTGAAACCTGACTGGTTTGGATCAAGAAGGTCATTCTGAGAGAGATAGCAAGAGAGTTGGCTAAAGACGGCACGCTCAAGAGTTTTGGAGAGAAAAGAAAGAAGGGATACTGGTCTGTAGTTGTTGACATCGGAGGGATCGAGTTTAGGTTTTTTGAGAAGGGGTGCAACTCTCGCTCTCTTGAAGACAGAAGGGACATAGCCAGCGGTCAAGGATGAGTTGATGAGCGAGGTGAGGTAAGGGAGAAGGTCTCTGGAAATGGTCTGGAGAAGAGAGGAGGGGATAGGGTCAAGCGGGCAGGTTGTTGGGCGGCCGGCCATCACAAGTCGCAAGATTTCATCTGGAGAGAGAGGGGAGAAATAAGTCAAAGCATAGGGTAGGGCAGTGTGAGCAGGACCAGCAGTGTCATTTGACTTAACAAACGAGGATCGGATGTCTTCAACCTTCTTTTCAAAATGGTTGACGAAGTCATCCACAGAGAGGGAGGACGGGGACGGGGACGGGGACGGGGACGGGGACGGGGACGGGGGGTTCAGCAGGGAGGAGAAGGTGGCAAAGAGCTTCCTAGGGTTAGAGGCAGATTCTTGGAATTTAGAGTGGTAGATAGTGGCTTTAGCAGCAGAAGCAGAGGAATAAAATGTAGAGAGGAGGGAGTCAAAAGATGCCAGGTCCGCAGGGAGTCTAGTTTTCCTCAATTTCCGCTCGGCTGCCCGGAGCCCTGTTCTGTGAGCTCACAATGAGTTGTCAAGCCACGGAGCAGGAGGGGAGGACCGAGCCGGCCGGGAGGATAGGGGACATAGAGAGTCAAAGGATGCAGAAAGGGAGGAGAGGAGGGTTGAGGTGGCAGAATCAGGAGATTGGAGGGAGAAGGTTTGAGCAGAGGGAAGAGTTGATAGGATGGAAGAGGAGAGAGTAGCGGGAGAGAGAGAGCGAAGGTTGCGACGGCGCATTACCATCTGAGTAGGGGCAGAGTGAGTAGTGTTGGAGGAGAGCGAGAGAGAAAAGGATACAAAGTAGTGGTCGGAGACATGGAGGGGAGTTGCAGTGAGATTAGTAGAAGAACAGCATCTAGTAAAGATGAGGTCAAGCGTATTGCCTGCCTTGTGAGTAGGGGGGGACGGTGAGAGGGTGAGGTCAAAAGAGGAGAGGAGTGGAAAGAAGGAGGCAGAGAGAAATGCGTCTGTCACACCCTGGCCTTAGTTATCTTTGTTTTCATTAATATTTAGTTAGGTCAGGGTGTGACATGGTGAAGTATGTGTTTTGGTTTGTCTAGGGGTTTGTAGGTTTAATGGGGTAATATCTTGTCTAGGTGTTTGTATGTTGATGGCTGCCTAGATTGGTTCTCAATTGGAGACAGCTGTGGTTTATTGTCTCTAATTGGGAGCCATATTTAAGGCAGCCATGGGCATCATGTGTTTGTGGGTAATTGTCTATGTAGAACGTTTGTTGCTTGTCTGTGCACTTACGTTATTTAGCTTCACGGTCGTTTGTTGTTTTGTAAGTTTTGGATAGTGTTCGGTTTCGTGTTTTGCTCTCTTCCAAGATTAAAGAGATGTATTTTGCACACGCTGCGCCTTGGTCCAATCTCTCACAAGAAGACGATCGTGACAGAATTACCCACCAATCTAGGACCAAGCGGCGTGTCAAGCGGCAACAGGACCCACCTACACAGGATTCATGGACATGGGAGGAGATACTGGATGGAAAGGGTCCTTGGGCACAACCGGGAGAAGTTCGCCTCCTTCGTGAAGAGCTGGAGGCAGCTAAAGCCGAGAGGAGGCGATATGAGGAGGCAGCACGGAGGCAAGGCTGGAAGCCCGTGAGCACTACCCAAGAAATTTTTAGGGGGGGGCACAGGGCATGGACGACGGGGCTGACGGAGGCAGAGAAGGGGCGAATTCAAAAGGCCACCAGGTTACGGGGGCCACTGGTCAAAGTAGGGAGAGGAGATGTAGAGGCACGGCGAGTGGTACTGGGGTGTATTACCAGTCCGGTCCGGCCCGTTCCAGTTCCCGGGTAGAGCCAGTGGTGTGTGTCCCCAGTACGGTCCGGCCTGTTACGACCCCTCGCACCAAATGGACGGTGCGCGTCGCCAGCCCAGCCCGGCCAGTTCCTGCTCCACGCACTAAGTTAATGGTGCGCGTCGCCAGCCCAGCCCGGCCTGTCCCTGCTCTACGCACTAAGCCTACGGGGTGCGTCGCCAGCCCAGCCAGGCCTGTTCCTGCTCCACGCACTATGTTAACGGTGCGCGTCGCCAGCCCGACCCGGCCTGTTCCTGCCACTCGCACCAAACCTACGGTGCGCGTCGCCAGCCCGGTCCGGCCCGTCTCTCTTCCCCGCACTAGCCCTGAGATGCGTGTCCTCAGCCCGGGACCACCAGTTCCGGCACCACGCACTAGGCCTTATGTGCGTCCCCAGGGTCCAGCATGCCCTGTTCCTTCTCCCCGCACTAGCCCTGAGATGCGTGTCCTCAGCCCGGTACCTCCAGTTCCGGCACCACGCACCAGGCCTATAGTGCGTCTCGGCCGGCCAGAGTCTGCCGTCTGCCCAACGGCGCCTGAACTGCCCGTCTGCCCAACGGCGCCTGAACTGCCCGTCTGCCCAACGGCGCCTGAACTGCCCGTCTGCCCAACGCCGTCTGAACTGTCCGTCTGCCAAGCGCTGCATAAGCCGCCCGTCTGCCATGAGCCTTTAGAGCCGTCCGCCAGACCGGAGCCGCTAAAGCCTTCCGCCAGACAGGAGCCGCTAGAGCCTTCCGCCAGACAGGAGCAGCCGAAGCCTTCCGCCCGACAGGAGCAGCCAGAGCCTTCCGCCAGACAGGATCAGCCAGAGCCTTCCGCCAGACAGGATCAGCCAGAGCCTTCCGCCAGACAGGATCAGCCAGAGCCTTCAGCCAGCCATGAGCAGCCAGATCCGTCAGCCAGCCATGAGCAGCCAGATCCGTCAGCCAGCCATGAGCAGCCAGATCCGTCAGCCTGCCATGAGCAGCCAGATCCGTCAGCCAGCCATGAGCAGCCAGATCCTTCAGCCAGCCATGAGCAGCCAGATCCGTCAGCCAGCCATGAGCCGTCCAGCCAGGATCCGCCAGAGCCGTCCAGCCAGGATCCGCCAGAGCCGTCCAGCCAGGATCCGCCAGAGCCGTCCAGCCGGGATCCGCCAGAGCCGTCCAGCCAGGATCCGCCAGCCAGCCAGGATCCGCCAGAGCCAGCCAGCCAGGATCCGCCATTTAGTCCGGTGCTGCCCCTTAGTCCGGTGCTGCCCCTTAGCCCGGTGCTGCCCCTTATCCTGGTGCTGCTCCTTATCCTGGTGCTGCCCCTTATCCTGGTGCTGCCCCTTAGTCCGGTGCTGCCCCTTAGTCCGGTGCTGCCTCTTAGTCCGGTGCTGCCCCTTAATCCAGTGGGGTTAAGTTGGAGGGTGGTCATTTGGAGGAGGCTACGAAGCGGGTAGTGACTATGGTGGGGTGGGGACCACGACCAGTGCCAGAGCCGCCACCGTGGACAGACGCCCACCCAGACCCTCCCTAGACTTTATGCTGGTGCGCCCGGAGTTCGCACCTTAAAGGGGGGTTATGTCACACCCTGGCCTTAGTTATCTTTGTTTTCATTAATATTTAGTTAGGTCAGGGTGTGACATGGTGAAGTATGTGTTTTGGTTTGTCTAGGGGTTTGTAGGTTTAATGGGGTAATATCTTGTCTAGGTGTTTGTATGTTGATGGCTGCCTAGATTGGTTCTCAATTGGAGACAGCTGTGGTTTATTGTCTCTAATTGGGAGCCATATTTAAGGCAGCCATGGGCATCATGTGTTTGTGGGTAATTGTCTATGTAGAACGTTTGTTGCTTGTCTGTGCACTTACGTTATTTAGCTTCACGGTCGTTTGTTGTTTTGTAAGTTTTGGATAGTGTTCGGTTTCGTGTTTTGCTCTCTTCCAAGATTAAAGAGATGTATTTTGCACACGCTGCGCCTTGGTCCAATCTCTCACAAGAAGACGATCGTGACAGCGTCAAAGGTAGACGTAGGGAGGTTAAAGTCACCCAGAACTGTGAGGGGTGAGCCATCCTCAGGAAAGGAACTTATCAAGGCGTCAAGCTCATTGATGAACTCTCCAAGGGAGAGCTTGAATGGGCTAGTGACTGTGACAGCATGGAATTCAAATGAGGAGATAGACAGATGGGTCAGGGGAAAAAGAGAGAATGTCCACTTGGGAGAGATGAGGATTCCTGTGCCACCACCTCGCTGACCAGATGCTCTCGGGGTATGCGAGAACACATGGTCAGACGAGGAGAGAGCAGTAGGAGTAGCAGTGCTTTCAGTGGTAATCCATGTTTCCGTCAGCGCCAAGAAGTCGAGGGACTGGAGGGTAGCATAGGCCGAGATGAACTTAGCCTTGTTGGCCGCAGTTCCAGAGGCTGCCGGAGACCTGGAACTCCACGTGGGTCGTAATATCTCTGTCTTTTTCCTTCTCTCCCTCCACATGTCATATGACAGGCTGTCTGCCTCCGGAAAATAACATATTGTCATTGGGCAAAAATGTTACTTACACATTTTTTTTTCTTTCTTTCAGGTACATGCTGAAGAAATTTCTGGCAACAATGGATATGTTGAACTGTTCTTCTGTGCCAAGAAACTGGATGATAAGGTAAGGGATTATGGGCCTTCTCTTGATGGAAATGCCAATATAGATCATGGGTGAATTTGTGTTTGCTGGCTGTTGAACCTCTCTCCTGTGAATGTGATTTCAAGATTGTATCTATCTCTTTTTGACATAATCAGTAATTAATCAGACAAGAAAGATTTAAACAATGATGATATAGATTTTCTACACTTATAAATGCAACATTTATTTAGATCCATATGCTTCACACTGTATTTACTGGAGGCATATGACATAAAGGCATACAACATACATTTCAGCATTTGTTCTATTAAGTCTGAATTGAACTTGGCTTTCTGTAAATGCTGGTTCCCCGTTGAGACAAGCATTGTGAGAATGGTGTGTCATGGACTCTTGACAGAGAGCCAGAGGAATATGAGGGTGAGATCAGTGTGAGGTTTGCTTAGTTCAGTGTGTTTGTTTGTGTGTGTGTGCTTTCGTGCGTGCGTGTGTGTAAGGGGTGTTACTGCGTGGTTCTCTGTTTGCAAACAGCCCCTCCACACAAAGCATCCCACAATGCACCACTGGCCCTGAAGCTCTGCAGGTGTCTGTTCTTCCTACAACAGCAACAAGCCGTACCCGAGCGCCTCTGCGCTTATCCTCCCACTCTCTCTCTCTCTCTCTCTCTCACTCTCTCCCAAATCTCTCTCTCTCTCTCTCGCAAATCTCTCTCTCTCTCTCTCTCTCGCAAATCTCTCTCCTTGTCTCTCAGCTAATATCTCTGTATTTTTCCTTCTCTCCCTCCTTTTCTCTGCATATCTCTCAGGGTCTTCCTCCCTCTCACTTTGTCTGCCTCAGGCTAAAACATACTCTGAGTGATTATCTGCAATATATGGAAACAAAACACATATACACACACACACACACACACACACACACACATATATATATATGTATATGTATATGTATATGTATTTTGTTTTCTACCATTCCATTTTTGTCTGCCATTTATGAATTTACGCATTTCAAGTAGCCTGGCTATGAAAGGCTGCCTTGCAATATCCAAAGGACATGATCGACCTGTCCTTTTCAACTCTAAATTCCTGCGCCCTCACACAAGATGAGGAAATCAATCCAACATGGGGCTCTCTGTGCAAAGACGGCACAGACAGCGGTATTTTTTCAATAAATGTATTGACGGATAAAAGCAATGGACAACGCATGGTGAGCTCAGAAAGAGGGAGTTTGTTGTCGGTAGAGCATTTAGGAGGGTTACGAAAGATATTTGGCACCAGATTTTGGGAGCTGGAGCACTGAGGCACCTACAGTAGAGCTGGCACACCCACACAAGGCTCAAGGCAGAAGGTTCATATCTCAGTCAACAAGACTGGAATAACTCTCTGACATCAATGATTATAGCAGAAATCTTCTTCCTGCCTCTCTATGCTATCAGAATGCTACCAAGCAAAGGGTGCAATTGGCCTCGGACTCCACGCAGTGTTGGAGAAAGTTAACAGGGAGTGGAGGTAAAGTTCTGCTTAGTGTGTATTCATCAGAGCAGAGCCCAGACTCGTTTGTAATGCATTTATTAGAATTAGCAATTTACAGTCCTTTTGATTGGCTGATTGGACCTAACCCAATAGAAAAAGGGTAATGATGAGCAATTCCATGTGGAAATAAAAACTATTTCTAATTGCACTGTTTGTGATTTAGACACAAATAATATTGCTAATCGAATCTTCAGTGTACATTGGAGGCAGGGAAACTCATCAGTGGTGGTATGGTGTGGTTTAAAACATTCTCTTTCCTTGTCTTATTGACATGATTACATTTGAGATGCCCGAGCCTGTCAGCAAACTAATTTAACTCTACACTCTTAGAAAAAGGGTTCCAAAAAGGTTATTCGGCTGTCCCCATAGGAGAACCCTTTTTGTGATCCAGGTAAAAGCACTTTCTGGTTCCTGGTAGAACCATTTGGGGTTTCATGTATAACCCTCTGTGTAAAGGGTTCTACATGGAACCCAAAACGGTTCTACTTGGAACCAAAAGGATTCTACCTGGAATCAAAAAGGGTTATTCAAAGGGTTCTCCTATTGGGAAAGCTGAAGCACCATTTTAGGGGGGAGTCAGAGAGGGGGAGATGGAAAGTGGGAGAGAGAGAGGGGGGAGAAACAGAGAGGGAGGGAGAGAGAGTGGAAGGTAGAGAAAGAGAGAGATGTGGGGGGATGGCCACATGCTCAGGCAGATTAATTGCCAGGCTACTATCTTTGTATGGAATCTGTCCGTTCCAATGACTTTGAGGATCCCATTACACTGAGAGATATGACTCTAATAGACTATGCACATGATCTATACCACACAGGCTATAAATACTGCCTGCTTCACAATGGCGATCAGCTGTGCTAAGGCACTTTAATATTGTAGTTGATTTACCAGCACAATGGTTGATGGCTCAGACAAAGTACCTTTTCAAAGTTTTGCATTTAAACATCTTGAATGTTTAACCTTTTGTTTTCAAAGTACTTGAGAAGTGAGATTCGTAGAAATGATATATTTATTGTAGTTGCAAAGAGTTACTGTGACAACCACAGTATGTCCAACATGGATCAGGCAATGATATAATACTGAAATGCTGCCTGAAACGCTATCCAAGGTACTGAACAAACTGTTGGAGGACATTATGGAACTTAGAACATTATTAAACTCAGTAGACCGTGCTGGTCAAAGGTATAGGTAACTTAATTAATGGTGCTGATTATATACGTGGTGAGAGCTGTTATTGCTGGACAGGGATTAAATGTTGACAGACAAATGCACTTGCAATGCACGTCAGTCCACAGGGACGCACGCCGCTGGCAAAGGTTGCCGTGACAACGAGATGAGGGAGCTACCTCCCTTGCTTTCCTCCCTGGCTGTCCCTGTGGAGATGTATCAGGCTAATGTGCCCCCCTCTCACTCACTCTCACACACTCTCTCTCCCTTCCTTCCTTCCTTCCTTTCTCTAACACTCTCTCACACACAGACACTACACAATGTACAGAAATACTGAAGAATCAATTGACCCAAATAAGCTGTAGATGCTCTCAGCCTTGACTTGAGACTCAGTCAAATGACTCTTTCACGCCTTTTTCCTGATTTGATTTGTCACGGCAGTGAACAATGCACCACATGCGCAGGCAGGGGACAAGCTGTGTCAAATGTAGCACCAGGAGGACCAAGCTGACATGATGGCATCTGTGTACGTGTGATTTCAGGGACCTGTTTGTTGTTTGATTGTTTGAGATAAATGAATTTCTCAACCAGGATTAGTGTTTTATGTTTGACTGGTTTGTATATTTGGCAGGATCTCTTCAGTAAGTCAGACCCCTTTTTGGAAATATATCGAATCAACGATGATGGGACGGAACAGCTCGTTCACAGAACTGAGGTAATAGACACATTCATTCCTCCTCTCTGTATCTACCTCTCCTTCTCCATGTGTGGTGAAAGTTACTCATGTCTAATGTGCTCTTGCTGTTGCAGGTGATCAAAAACAACCTGAACCCAGTGTGGGAGCCCTTTAAAGTGTCTCTCATCTCTCTGTGTAGCTGTGATGAGGACAGGAAGCTCAAGGTAAGAAACACAGGAAGTCATAGTGTGATGGTTTTACATTGCTGCTGTGGTATTGATTAATGAATGAACGAACTGGTGAATGAACTAACTTACTGGTGAATGAACAGTAAATATTAGAGGGTTCTGTCTGTCACTGTCTGGTTGTGTCACAGTGTCTAGTTTGGGATTACGACTCCAGGGGAAAACACGACTTCATCGGAGAGTTTTATGCCACCTTCCGAGAAATGCAGAAAATTGGCGGTGGAAGCAAGGTCAGTCGAAAGGAGAGAGAGTGCTGTCAGTCACTGTTGAATGTTTGATGTGTGTCACTGATGTGCCACTTAGTGCATTCGGAAAGTATTTAGACCCCTTGACTTTTTGCACATTGTTACGTTACAGCCTTATTCTAAAATGGATTAAATATGTTATTCTCATCAATCTACCCAAATACCCCATAATGACAAAGCGAAAACAGGTTTTTAGAAATGTTGGCAAAGGTGCATCCTGTTTCCATTGATCATCCTTGAGATGTTTCTACAACTTGATTGGAGTCCACCTGTGGTAAATTCAATTGATTGGACATGATTTGGAAAAGCACACACCTGTCTATATAAGGTCCCACAGTTGACAGTGCATGTCAGAGCAAAAACCAAGCCATGAGGTCGAAGGAATTGTCCGTAGAGCTCCGAGATAGGATTGTGTTGAGGCACAGATCTGGGGAACGGTACCAAAAAATGTCTGCAGCATTGAAGGTCCCCAAGAACACAGTGGCCTCCATCATTCTTAAATGGAAGAAGTTTGGAAGCACCAAGACTCTTCCTAGAGCTGGCCTCCCGGCCAAACTGAGCAATAGGGGGAGAAGGGCCTTGGTCAGTCTGACAGAGCTCCATAGTTTCTCTATGGAGATGGGAGAACCTTCCAGAAGGACAACCATCTCTGCAGCACTCCACCAATCAGGCCTTTATGGTAGATTGGCCAGATGGAAGCCACTCCTCAGTAAAAGGCACATGACAGCCCGCTTGGAGTTGGCCATAAGGCACCTAAAGGATTCTCAGACCATGAGAAACAAGATTCTCTGGTCTGATGAAACCAAGATTGAACTCCTTGGCCTGAATGCCAAGCGTCACGTCTGGAGGAAACCTGGCACCTTCCCTACAGTGAAGCATGGTGGTGGTAGCATCATGCTGTGGCGATGTTTTTCAGTGGCAGGGACTGGGAGACTAGTCAGGATCGAGGGAAAGATGAACGGAGCAAAGTACAGAGAGATCCTTGATGAAAACCTGCTCCAGAGCGCTCAGGACCTCAGACTGGGGCGAAGGTTCACCTTCCAACAGGACAACGACCCTAAGCACACAGCCAAGAAAACGCAGGAGTGACTTCGGGACAAGTCTCTGAATGTCCTTGAGTGGCCCAGCCAGAGCCCGGACTTGAACCCGATCGAACATCTCTGGAGAGACCTGACAGAGCTTGAGAGGATCTGCAGAGAATAATGGGAGAAACTCCCCAAATACAGGTGTGCCAAGCCTGTAGCGTCATACCCAAGAAGACTCAAGGCCAAACGTGCTTCAACAAAGTACTGAGTAAAGGGTCTGAATACTTATGTAAATGTAATATTTCTGTTTCTTTCATAACTCATAACTATGTTTCTGTATGATCTGTCTACCTCTTGTATTGAAGGTCACATGGGATTGCATGAATCCAAAGTACAAACTGAAGAAGAAGAACTACAAAAACTCTGGGGTGGTCATCCTCAGTGATCTCAAGGTTAGAGCCAACCGTTTCAGCTCCTGCTCAGCAACTCTCCACTATCTAATACATAGAGAATCATCCCCATCTCTGTGCTATTCTGTTGTACGCTCTCACAACATGTACACATAGTGCTAATTCGTAATTAATTTGTACTGCTCATTTTAGAAATGTGTTCATACTCAGTTTACTGTCCACCCCCGCTACCCAATTCTGTAAATGACTACATCTGTGGATGGCTGTCACCATTCTTTCCCCCTATGTTTTTAGTTCACAGGTCTTTTAAAAATGAAACGTTTTTTATTGGTATAGCTGTTTTTGTGTCTCTTGGGCCTACTGTTTAGGCAGTTTATCATTTAGATTATTTTATTTGGATTCATTAGTTTACTGGGGCCCAGCTCATTTGATTGCCGCTGTCTCAGTTTGAATCCCCTGTCGCCACCACTGGGTGTGTGATCTCTAACGGGCATGGAGATCACACACTGCACATCACAGAGCTGCTGCCTTCAGACTAAATTAAATCATCACCATTATAATGTTTGTTTAACAGAAATTGCTACTGAGTAGTGGTTTAATAACAGTTTTAAAATACATGTTCTTTTGTAAATGGAACAGCCATTGGTTAAAACTGGAATCCATCTAAAAACATTGAGTACTCCACCAAGTCCGAACCCCCACCCTCTGGGGTTTAGTTTAAAAGCTTCCTCTCTGTTCTGCAGCTTCACAGAGTGTATTCCTTCCTGGACTACATCATGGGAGGATGCCAAATCCACTTTACAGTAAGTTGAGCAGCCAATGCGTGCACTAGCATGTCATCATCACTTAGCAGCGTGGTACAATGCTATGCTAATCTTCAAAGATGTACGATCCACTGACTGCCTACACATTCAGTACATATTAATGGTTGCTTACCTTCGTTAAGGTGTTGGAATAGACAATAGGCCTAGTATTTTAACCTGCCTGTGAAATTTAAATCAGTGTTCCATTTCCAGGCTACGTGCTGTGATCAAGGCCAGTGTTTTGATTAAATGCTACATTCTCTAAGTGTGAAACATTACATTCTGCATTTTTTAACTAATGAAACATTACCCTGCTGACTGGCATTTTCCGGTGTACCCGGATACTTTTCTCACTGGAGGATAGCTCCTTAGAAGGATAACTGAGGCAATAATTCGTATTAATTTAGGGGAACTGCTATGTTAGGAGCACTGCTTCATTGTTGCATAGACATCCTTTGGTATCACTTACCACAGATATAGAACACTATAGAAGTCCTTTGATAATGCACTAATGATTTTAAAAAAAATACCTGCAGAATATTTGTATGATCATTTCCCTTGTTGAGAAGTTCTGCAGTTCTCCCTGTGCTCGTATCTTTAGCACTGCTGACGTCAAAGAAGTGAAATATATATGTCCTTTGCCACTCCTTCTTACATGCCCTCAATGTATCCTGCACATATGTTGGTCGTATAAATTGCTCTGAGAACATCTGTTCAATGACTGGACATTAAAATGGAAATTTAACAGACGGCTTCAGCAATGTTCATTTACATATCTTAGATATTTATGTTTTCACCATATATTATACAGATTCATTTGCGTAAGCAGTTATACAATTATGCTTGAGGACATGATAGCGATGATGTTACAGTATTTAAGACTTTATGAGGCTGCTCCCGGGTTGCAAAGTCAAGTCACTCAATGACGCAGGCTCCAGACACTTACACAATGGAAGTCAGTTGACATGTCATAATCTTCCTCTATAGAAACACAAGTTTGACAGAGAACTGTACAGAATAGCCTGCTTCAACACAACCTGCAGTGACAGGTAGACCCTAGGTCTAGTGTTTATGGTGTTTGGTTTTACTTTGCAATGTTTAGTGTCTTCTATGAATCTGTCATTGCTCTAGGTGGCCATTGACTTCACGGCCTCCAACGGAGACCCTCGGAACAGCTGCTCCCTACACTACATCAACCCGTACCAGCCCAACGAGTATCTGAAGGCTTTGATAGCAGTGGGGGAGATCTGTCAGGATTATGACAGGTTAGTCAGCACCACGGCTCTCTGCCCAGCCTTAGCCGGATCTCTATCCTGTGGGGCTGCTCTCTGTATGTCTACCAATGGGAAATTGAACTTTTTACATTTGGTAGATGTCTCATAATGTACCGAGCCAGTGGCTCTACTCCAAGCCATGAGGATGTAATGGAAATCGTGGAATAGAATTCTGAGGATTCTTTCTACTACTCACTGAAGCATGAGTTGGAAAATGAATGATAGAGTTGAACAATTATTACAATGATAAGGCCTTGATTCAATCAGATCGAGTGATAACTCACCTTGTTTTGGCGGTGTTGAGGGTGTAACTGCGGTATCAGCTGGCAAATCAGTGTGTGGCTGTTCTTGTGTGTTAAAAATCACTCCCTTCCTATTATCCCTACCGCGTTAGAAGTTCAAAACGGCGATAGAAAGGGTGCATGTTTTCATGTTAATTTGGATTGGGATAGGCTATCAGTCTAATGGGGGTGTAGACAATATAACATCACGCATTCGAGTGTCTGAACTTGTAACGCGGCTGCATGGGATTTGTCAGATATAAAGTCGGGTGTGGTTTTGCTGCATCCAATGGCAGTGTCCGAGATAAGGTAACAGGAGCCGCTTGTGGATTTGACAGCTCTAATGCAGTTCCACCTCTGACACCGCCAAAACAACCGCTATGCGGATGTCGGCTAGCATGGATCTGATAGAATCTAACCCTAAGTCAGCCACTTGATGTCATACATTTCCTCCGTGAAATCTAAGACTTCTGCCAGATAATACGAAACTGCAAAAAAATTAAAAAACATCCCATAAAATAGAAACAGTAATTTTCACGCATTAATTAAATTAAGGTCCATCTGCAATTCTCATGCCCACTGCCAACACTTTCATTAAATCCCTATAGTTCCACCTTACTAGGAGGAAATTAGAGCAAACAAATTGCTTTACACAGACATTAGCAATGCATGAGGAGGCCCTGGGGAAATCTCAGATGAAGTTGCTTGGAGGCAGAATCAGTGTTTGAGATGAGGCTGGTCTGCTTAGATTTACTGCTGCCGCTGCTTTCTGCTGCTGTTGTTGGAATGGACACAGAGCGAGATGGTTCCAAGTGCAGTAGACAGCAGGTTTTGTTCCACCCGTGGCAGCGGATGCAGCATGTCCTCTGTCCTGTGGTGCTCACTGCACCCTGTGATATCCTATTCTGTCTCTGAGCCTGGCAAAGACTGCCTGTGCCTGACGGAGCGGCCAAATCCCCCTCCATGGCTGGCAGGGGATCATTAACCCGATCCAGAGGAGAGGACACCCAACCTAGCGCAGTGTCACAGCAGCATGGGCAGAGGCAGGGAGGGACAGTAGCAGGATGGGCAGAGGCAGGGGTAGGGAGGGACAGAGGAAAGTGCAGAGGAGAGGCAACAGCAGAGCCATGGGCAGCAGTGGAGAGAAGGCAGAAGAAGGATGCACAGGGCTCTCAAGGGTTTGGGGAGATAATGGTTTCAATGGCTGGGGAGAGTTGGAGCGACAGGCTGTATATTATAATTTGTGTGTGTGTCACATTACTTTCTGTATATAGTATTTGTTAAGGATATGTAATTGACTGGTATTATATTATAGTTACATTCCTCATTTCTAAATCACTAATTCAATATTTATTATCGGAGGCAGTCTTGTCAGACACTGGTTAATTAGTAACTAATTATTTTGAATTTGGTCTATTTTTGAGGAAAGATCATCTTGTCTGTCGGCACAGAGCCAAATGAGGATTTACACTGTGAATCATGCCAGTGTTGGCTACTCCTGTTGAATGTGTGGAGAACGCTGGCTGCCTGTAGCTCAGCTGGTAGAGCACGGCGCTTGTAACGCCAAGGTAGTGGGTTCGATCCCCGGGACCACCCATACACAAAAATGTATGCACGCATGACTGTAAGTCGCTTTGGATAAAAGCGTCTGCTAAATGGCTTATTATTATTATTTATTATTAATTAAAGAATACAAGAGATAACTCTAGAACAGCAGAAGACGTGTTGGAGAGACACAAACTCTAGCTACCTGGAAAAGAGATGTGTAGGTAGCTAACTCAGTTTGGTGTTGTGTGTCACGTACATGCCTTTAGGTGTTGCGCCTACGTTCAGGCTGTTATTCAGGTGCACAACGTGGGCTTGCAGGCCTCTTGTGGTGAATATCAGGTGATGTGTGATCACATTTACAGAGTAGGAGCTGGATTAGGAGCCGGGCACCTTTTGCTCTGAGAGGGAAGTGGCTGCGTTCTCCTACTGAGAGGGGAACGGGGCTCAGTGAAGACCCCCGCCTGCAAGATCCGCTCTCACATCATGTCACGTGGAAGTGAAAAAGAGGTGCCACCGTGGAGCCCACACGTTGGTGCCATCCTCATTAACAGGCCTGGGAACAGCATCACATCTGGCTCTCCCACTCTCCTTATTGGTGTCACGTTGAAATATGGCTGTCTACCGGGTTGGCAGTCCTCCAGAGCATGGCAGTCTGAAACATAATTAGTTCTCTACTTGGGACTTATCACTTAGTATACACATGTACTGCTTAAGAAAACACTTTAGGAAACTAGACACGGAGGTAGACCACTACGCCACACACACTGAACCAACATGTAGGTTGGGGCGGCAGGTAACTTGGTGGTTATGAGCGTTGTGCCAGTAACCGAAAGGTCGCTGGTTCTAATCCCCAAGCCGACTAGGTGGAAAATGTGCCCTTGAGCAAGGCACTTAACCCTAATTGCTCCCGTAAGTCGCTCTGGATAAGAGCGTCTGCTAAATGACTAAAAATTTAAAATGTAAATGTCAATGTTGTGATGTTTAATCCAGGCTCAATTGGAAAAGGCATGAGAATCCTAAAACGTTGAGCACAATCAAAGAGAATATGTATGTAACTTCACAGAAAGGCCACTTCCCAGAGAATGTCTACTTTATCTGAGGAAACCATAGACAGACTTGAAAGCCAGTTTCTTTCACTCTCTGTCTGTGCTCGGTACCTGTGGCACCTCTACATTTTCTCAAACACCAGGTTCTATTCCCACAAAGTATTAAAAGCACTCACTGATAGAACAGAGAACCGCCAAGCATCAGAACTAAGTATTAGTAGCTCCAGTGGAAGCATTTGTACAGCCTCTTCACTTGATACTTCAGGAGCTTTGGAACATATTGACAGCATTTGCGTCAGAGGAGAAAAGTAAGATAAATCGCTGAGGCAACTTTGAGAAGTTGTTTCAGGTCGATCTCGCTGTTATGTTAAAATTATACGTCTGATGTATTGTAATGAGCTTTCTGTTTTGACAAAACACCACGGACTAGATAGAACAGAAAGATACGAGACAAATAAACAACAAGCACCAACAGCAATATGTAAAAGATAGCTATTCAAGGCAGAGATATCAGACATCAGTGGTTGAGTGGTTTGAATTGTATTAGAGAACTTGAAACTGGCTTCTCCGTATGTTGAAGGCCCATTTCTCATTCGCCCATTGTGATGGATCTCCCTTGCATTACAGACAATAATTAACAAACCTGACCCTGCATGCAGTTTATTCACTCATTTGTCATTCATTGCTGTCAGAGAAAATGTGTTTTCGGTGCGTTGTATTGCAGCCGATTTTGTTCTCATACACCTCCGTTGCTCCTACAGGTTATTCCTGTCCTTTCTCCTGTATAGCGCTGTCCTGTGGGATTCATTAAAAGCAGGATTAGCCATTTACAGCATCTCTGTAAATCTCCCCATGCAGGGTGGTGGTAGTGTCGTAGAAATATTTGACTAAAAATGTCACGCCCTGGCTCTGGGGACACTTGTATGTTGAGCCAGGGTGTGCATTTCATTTGTGTATCTAGTATGTGTATTTCTATGTTGGCCTGAGTCAAATCAAATCAAATCAAATTTTATTGGTCACATGCGCCGAATACAACAGGTGCAGACATTGCAGTGAAATGCTTACTTACAGCCCTTAACCAACAGTGTATTTATTTTAAACAAAAAAAGTAAGAATAAAACAACAACAAAAAAGTGTTGAGAAAAAAAGAGCAGAAGTAAAATAAAGTGACAGTAGGGAGGCTATATATACAGTAAAATAAAGTGACAGTAGGGAGGCTATATATACAGGGGCTCCCAATCAGAGGCAACGAGTGTCAGCTGTCGTTGGTTGTCTCTGATTGGGAGCCATATTTAAACTGTCTGTTTCCCATTTGTGTTTGTGGGATCTTGTTTCAAGTCTGTTTATGTTAGACCGTGAACTGTCACGTATCGTTTGTTGTTTTGATCGTGTCTCTAATTAAAGAGTATGTTTGCCTGCAACGCTGCGACTTGGTCCTCATCTTTGGTAGACGATCGTGACAAAAAAATAGTCAACTCAAAAATATCTCTCGAGACTGGAGCTTGTGAATCCAGAAATTATACTTTATTATTGCGTAACAAAGCCGAGCCACTCTTTGGCTTAGAGATCTCTTATATACACACACAAATGCACAGTCATGTATACATAGCTTACAAAGCTACTCCCCTTAAGATCACTGATTAACATCTTTAACTGCCACGCCACTATTATCTTTGAAAGTCCAATAACACATGTTGTTTACTCCAAAAGGCCATGGGCGCTTTTGCCTCTTCCCCTTATCTCATATTATTGGTGGCATGGCTCAGACACTTTTTAAAAATAAAATACATACATTCATCAAAGCATGTTTACACATTGTATTGACTATATTCCTTATTTAGACATGCATCTGGACTTATAAAATGTCAATCATGTTTACTATATTTTATCTTTGACATTTCCCAACATTTTCCTTAATGATACATAAAATATTACCATAGTAGAGAGGAGGTCCACTTTCCCCTCTTTCTTCAGCTGACGATGAAGGAGTTGAGGATTAAGGAGATTAAGGACCAAAGTCTTAATGGAGGGAACAAAAAGAGAGCATTTCTATAACTCAACTGGGGGCAGAGAGAGAGAAATCACGTCTGCTGCTTTCCTTAATTGATCCAAGCTTTTCTACCAGCTCTCTTTTCCATGGGTTGATAGAGAGATGGGGCCTTGAGTTTCTGTGCCTGGAGGCCTGTCTGAGCATCTTCCTCTAATCTGTGATAATGGACAGAACGGAGTCTGTGTCTGTGTCTGTGTGTGTGTGTGTGTGTGTGTGTGTCTGTGCGTGCCCTCGTGCGTTACTAGGCCTGCTAGAGCAATGCACTATGGTTTTGGGGATGACATTCCAAATGTGTTGTACTGGACATCCACAGAGCCAAATTTGAATTGAAAAAATAAATACCATTTTGATTAGCTTGCGTGTTAGACACTCCCCCGTCAGTCTTTATATAGAAAATAAGGAGCAGCTATAAGCAAACTGTGAATATCGGGGATGGCAGCAGCCTTTGCGCAGTTGGAAAGCAGTTGCCTTGGTTGTGCGCACAGCTTCTCTCTTTCTCATGGCTGAGATGTTTCTGCTCATCTATAGGTGCCATGCTAGAGAGCGGCATCCTGAGAGAGTTTACCATCTCCTGAGACAGAGGAAGCCCAATTGAAGATTACTATGTTTAGCAAAGAGTTGATCATTCTTAATTCCCAAGGGTGGAGGATGAGACCAGAAGGGTTTTATAATCTGTTTTTCCATTACTTTGCCTTTAATGTGCTGGAGAAAGTATCTATCAGCCAGCGATGGGCAATTAAAGTTTAGAGTAAAGGGAAAGCTTTAGTTGTCTCTAATGAGGGCTTACAGCCAAATCTTCAATTGAATGCTTATTACTTCCTGCTTTAGTGTTCCCAGCCCATGTCATCACTCTCTCCCCTTCCTGCTGCAGTAAATACATTAAAACAGCTCCTTTCAAATGTTGATAACTGAAGCCAAGATGTTATTATGGAGATGTTCATTCAGATTGTCACGGTGCTCGAGAATTCACTTTTTTTCTGCATGAAAGAAATGCCCTGATAGCAGAGACAAAATCATGTATTTAGGCACAAGTACTAATGTGATGGAAAATAAGCTAACACAGCCCAGCACACATGTTCACAGTGCCATGGATTGGAGAGTGATAGATACACATATTTCCTGTCAGAGAGAGAGCTGTAACTCACTAATCATTCCATATCACATTTTAATCCTGTTTTCTTTCAAACCCCTCTTTTTGCCATTGCACTATGAGGACTCGTTTTGTTTCATGTCCCGGCTCGCATACTGCTCAGTGAGCCCCACAACTCACTGTGTCATCAGATGTACTGTATGTCTAGTGGTATTTCCCAGCAGGCATTGCTTCTGTCCTACTGTGTCTTACACTCTCATTCTCCCCCACTGTTCATGCGTTCATTCCTCTAGTGCTGTGCTCTACTGCCCTCCTGACAAAGAGTAATGCATTCAATATGGCAGAGCATATTAAACTACATCAGCTCATCATATTAAAATGATTCCGATAATGATGTGGAGAATACAGCAATTGCGACAGCACAATTACCACTTAGTGCCGGAGAGTAACAGAATCTCACCCCATAGATGCAAACTGACAGCTGGCACATAGAAGCAATTCTTAAATTGTCATTTAATGAGTGTCCTAACTGGTTGAATTGTAAGCAAGTCTTAAAAGGAGGGATTTGCAGTGTAGTTTTTCCTGTGTGGAAGAGATAAATTACAATAATGTTCTCGACAAGTATCGACAAGTATCTTCCATTTGATCAGTGACAGTGTATTCTCCATTGTAACAGCAACAACAGTTTTATTGTATGATTGATTTACTCTACTTTACATTTTAGTGACAAAAGATTTTCCGCCTTGGGATTTGGTGCCAGAATTCCACCCAATTATGAGGTGAGTGTTATCTTGTTTGGTTGTTATAATCTTTTCCCCCACTGCTTATTTTCCCTCCATCCTCCCTCTTGGTATTTGCCCATGCCCTGAGTCTATATATTGAACGGGCTGATTGCCCTATTTCCTGACACCATTTGTCACTCTGTCAAAATCTCACATTTCAAATTCATAATTGAGTTTATTTTTATTCATCAGCCCCTTCTCTGGAAATGCCAACCTGTCCACGAGAAAATAACATGTTCTGAGGAAGTTAGAATAATGACAAGCAGGCAGTGTGGAGCAAGGTTCCTTGGTGTTGATGGCCACTTGTCAGAAGGTTTCAGGAGCGAGAGAGGGGCGTTTATTTAAGCAGATTTGGCCTGGAGAACAGAGACCCGGCTGTTGTTTTAACTAGCACCCTGGGGAGAGGGTTTGAAGTGACACACGCACACATCGCTTTCAGACACACAGACTGCTTCCAGAGATGGAGAGTCACATTACAGGCACACTAGAAGTACTGGCAGGTCAACAGACAGAGAAAAGATAAAAGAAGGCTATCAGGATCTGCTTCTGTTCTGTTCTGTGCATTGGCTTATAAATAGTCTTGACTACTGTACGTTCTGTAATTATGGCTTAATGACATCTGTCTTGTCAAAGGTACACACATTGGACAGAAAATACTGTTGTTTTGATAGGATAGAAAAATGCCACGTCTGAACTATTTCTGTACCCCAGTCCGCTAAAATGCTACAAAACCAAATCAGTAAATTCAACATTGTTGCAGTCACTTACAATAGACCAAGAGCCCAAAGCTGTTGTATTTACCCAAAATAGTAAAATATGTCAAAAGGCTGTGTGTCTGTGGCTTTGTATAATAAGATAACTAGACCACTTCGTATCAGGAACAGGTTCATTCTCATACTCAAAGTAAGCTTTATGTGGACTTGTCATATACTTTCATTTATTCCAGCGCTACTCCAGACTTTCAAAAGATCGTAAAATGTGGACTGAAATAAATGTGTCCTTGTATATCGAATGAGGCATAGGGATTTTGTGTCTACACTAATATTCCAGTACAACAATGTCTGACCTCGTTTTTTTCCCCCAACAAACAGGTGTCCCATGACTTTGCCATCAATTTCAACCCAGAGGACGATGAATGTGAAGGTAAGAGAGATGAAGCCTCCTCTGGGTACCTTATACTTCTGAACCTCTCAGCAGCTCTGCCTGACCCTCCATCAATCTCTACCGCTGACATTTTACAATGAAAAACTAGCATACTGGATAGCATGTGGAGCCTGAGAGTGCTTTTCCCGCTCTCAGAATCCATCTTTAATGGACACAGAGCCCTACAAATTCACATTTCCAGTAATACTTTGAGCCCTAGTTATTTTTGCTCCAGCCCACCTGTCTCCCTCCCTCCCTCCCTCGGTCCCTCAATGTGCTACTTCAAGGTGTGTACCCACAGTAGAACGTGTGTGTGTGCGTGTGTGATCAGAGATCCAGGGGGTGGTGGAGGCCTACCAGAACTGCCTGCCTAAGATCCAGCTGTACGGCCCCACCAACGTCTCTCCCATAATCAGCAGGATAGCCAAGCTGTCAGCAGGAGAGGAGACCATCAAAGATGCCTCAGTAAGTGTCCTTTACTGCTGTAATGGAGCGATGTACAGTACAGGCCTGCATTATATGGATTAAAACAAAATCTCCATAACTCTGATATCCCACCCATTGAGCCTCCCTGGATGAGCTGTCCCAGGCTCAGCTCAGCTTTTACACAATTAATACCAGTCAGCCAAGACAGACCATGTAGGTGTATAATTGAGTGTAGAAATGAAAAACGTGATAGTGATGTCATTCACTATTAAATGTGTTTGTCTAATTAAGTGATAATGCCCAAGAAGCCGGTGTTTGGAGGATATTGGCACGGTGTTGTTAGTCTCGGGCCAGCAAACCGTGCCAATATATCCTCCAAACACCGTATTTGAGGGAATTATCACTTTTATACAATGGGTTACCAACAAATTCAAATAATGATTGACATATTTCCATTAAAAGTTATTTTGATTAATTTATTCATACTATTTTGTCCTTCCACAAGATATAGTCCCGGCACAAATCTAGGATTGCTACCCAAGCCGGCTGGTTCGGTTGCCAGAGACACAACCCAGTCGTTAAATCTTTTTATTCTATATCTATGGACGTTCGTTCTAAATGTTCTGTTGTCATGCTGGCTGGCAACGTTCTTATCCCCTTATTGCTAGCTAGCCAACTTGGGCTAACACAGTCATATCAAACAGTGCAGCCAGAATAACAGAAAAGTAGCTACATTTGTGTTTGTTTAAGCTCTTTTCTAGTGACATTGAGCTAATGATGAGCGATTTTGCCTGGCATAGAACATTTGCTCTCTCACCAGGACACTGTTTGGAGGAGCTAGCCAACGGCACAGCTAGCACAATTACTTCAAACTGAAGCTCGAAAGACAGCAAACTAGCTGCATTTCGTTTCGTTTGACCTGTTTTTCTATGGATATTTCTTTGTATATATCCATCAAAATGATGCTGGCTGAGAAAAGCTGCCTGCTAGTCTGTCTCGTCTTGACTCCCAAGTCCCAACACGTTGATTACTATCAGACAGCTGGAGATCAAATTTCAATATTGAAACAATGTTGCAAATATCAGAGAGACAGACAGCAAGGTTTATACAAATCTCTGCTGTTGAAAACCAAATACTAGTCTAAAAGAAAGGGGAGATAATGTCTAGATGCTTTTTTACAGTGGAGATCAAGTTTATAAATTGCCTGCTTGGGCTGATGAGACAGTGGATTGCGCAGTGAGATGGAACAGTAAATAGGCATTTCATAGCCTTAGCCGGTGGTAACTTGTGGAATAGACACTGGCTGGAACTCGGTTTTAACCAATCAGCATCCAGGATTAGACTCACCCATTGTAAAAATCTGTAATAATTTCTTGAGGTTCTGCATAAGAACCTTTAAAATCTCTCAATTAAATGCGGTAAGGTTTGAGTTAACAAGAATGCCCAAGGCCATTAATATCAATGTGTTCCTACATTAGTTTGCCCCCTGGCTATTCCCATTACATTTTAAACACTTTTCCATTACTCTGGCCATTTCTTCTGCTTCGTCCTTGTACTGATCTTCATTTATTATTCAATCATCCCTTCTTCTTCTGATCAATAAATGAGACCAAAGGATCAATGCAAAGAGAATTCAGGACGAGTTAAAACTGCAGCCGGGGCACTTTCATCACTAGGGACTCATGGGACATCTGAGAGCAGAATACATAGGAATACACTCATAGACCTCATATGTAAAATCCACTGATTCAGACTTTTGCAAATGTAGGATATCTGTAGATGTTGAGGATTTTCTCATTCATATTGATATCCTGCAGGGAGAGAGAGAGGTGTTGATGAGACTAGAGATTAATACAGGATGAAGTTTCTCAGTGTTTCTCAGTGGGAGCAGTCAGATTTCAGAGGATAACGTGTTACACACAGACAAGCCAAGGGCACTGAAGTGTGTGGTGACAAAAGGTTAACACGCAACCGCAACCCTCTCCTCTTTCCTCTCTCCTCCAGCGTTACCACATCCTGCTGATCCTCACGGACGGCGTGGTGACAGACATGGCGGACACACGCGAGGCCATCGTACGCGCCTCCTACCAGCCCCTGTCCATCATCATCGTTGGTGTGGGCAATGCAGACTTCACAGACATGCAGATCCTGGATGGGGATGACGGGGTGCTGCGCTCGCCCAAAGGAGAGCCCGTCCTCAGGGACATTGTGCAGTTTGTGCCCTTCAGAGACTTCAAAACGGTCAGTATTCCCCTCCTTCCCTTCCTCTTTCTATACCTCCATCGCTCCAACTCTCCTTCCCTACCTCCCTCTACACTCTGCTATGCCGCAGTCATATTCCAACCAAGCCAAAAGAACAGAGAGGTGTGGGTCTCCAAGGTCTCAGAAACTGAAATACTTTTTATAATAGCGATGCTGGTGGCCATTAAGTCTCCCAGTGTGACCTCCAAAGCCCCTTCAGTAATAGCATTACCCTCCAATGGGGCTTTGAAGACAAGCTGACAGCCAGGCAGCCTCTCATCTGCTGGCTTCAGAAATGCCTCCTAAGAAAAAAATAATTGTCACCAGCAAAGAAAATCCATTAATTTAGAAAGGTTACGATGAAAAATGCAAAAATTCCTCCAAAAGCTTGATGCGATTTGTCTGTGTGCTCCCCAAAGCCCTCTTTCCTTTTGACCGCTGCCCAAACAATGGAAAACACAAATCACTCGTTCCATTCTTCCTTTGTTAGATTAAAAAACAATTTGCCTGGAGTTTCATTGGATTTGGGTGCCACTGAAAATGATTGCTTTAACCCTTTGGGGTCTTGTGTCAGAACTGTCCAGACTACAGCTGTGTTCTGTTTTTGACAGGCCTCGCCCGCTGCCTTGGCCAAATGTGTCCTGGCGGAGGTGCCCAACCAGGTGGTGGAGTACTACAGTCACAAGGCCATCTGCCCCATGCCGCCTGTCCCATCATGTGACTCTCCCACCTCCCTTGCCAAAACCCCTACAGAATGACTGCCAGCAGTGGGGACCACGGCCTGACCACATCTCAGTCCAGCAGAGAGAGAGAGAGGGTGCAGATTGCTGCTCTGGACCAACAACCATGGTCATTGATATTTGTGTTATCATTCCTTTTTCATTCATACATCGTTTACACACAGACTGAAACCTTTGGATTGTTTTCTCTCTCCGTTCGGATCATGTCCCTCTGCCTGGCTGTGCATGCATCTGCCTGTTCAGCATGATGCTGGAGCCTTCGTCCTCTTCCTCCTGTTTTGGGGATGCATGCAGTTGAATCCCTCCCAGAGTTGATCAACTATGATCACAGGCTCTCTGTTCCCTTCTGCCCTGATACTGGCACCTCGGCCCTCAACTGGTTTTCTATTACTTTCAAGACTCTCCAAGGCTTCAGTCTGCTTCTCCTCTGTGTCCATTTTGCTCTGCTAAGTCTTACTGCCCATTACTGGTATTGTGTGAAGAGCCTGCCAACTGAAGGATTGGGGGAGGGGGGGGGTCTAAACATATCAAACCACATGAGTCTTTCAATGTTGAGGAAAGCGATTTAGGTAACACTTTATTTTACTATTCCGGCATGATGCCTGCACAGATAAGGTAGTCATATACATGCAAACTTGACATTTTGTAACATGACTCACACTAATATTACGTTACAGTACAAAGTTTTGAAGCCTACTGATTTATTACAGATTTAGCGATGTGACATAAATACATGTTATGTCAATCTCAGGTTTATAATAACCTTATGCAGGCATTATGGCAGAGTATTCAAATAAAATGTTACCGAAGTACAGTATATAAAGAATAAATAAGTCAACAAATATAAACAAACATATGTACAGTATAAATTAAAGATGAAGATCTACATCAAGATTAAATCAGATATTTTTCAACTTTTGTGCCCATTACCTCCCTATGAAACATACCTTAGGGATTTATCTTTTTCTAAACCTGACCTATCTGGAGCTTTAGCCAGTTACTTTTCTTAACTGAATTAATGAGGAACATTTTAAATAGGGCTCTTCATGGTGTTTATATCACAAGGCTGTATGATATTGTAGGTCTTCTTTTATCTTATTCAAGGGAGATAACCTTGCATCTCATTACTCATGTGAAAGACCTCACTGCACTGTCTGGTAAAGAATCTAAATACGGTGGAATTTATATGATTTATATTGTTTGAAGAGTGCAAATGTCACAGGAGTATACATTGACATTAATGAGAAAATACCAGAGAGGGGGTGCATGGCCTTGTATTCATATTGACTTGTTTGGATGAGATGCTGCTGACTTCTGACAAGCAGCTTTCCATGCACATCCCTCCATGATGAATATGTACTGGAACAATTTTCTCCCTCCAGGAACTACTCTGTTCCCTCTGTTGACACTTTGACTTGATGATTGTATAAATCATGGGTAAGAAGTCTTGCACATAGTTCCATAAACTTCTTCTGCTAAAAATTCTACTGACGTAGTTGAGGTGCATCAGGTATCTACGTCAGATATGATGAAACAGAGGTAACCTGAATCACTGAAATAGTATAGATGGTCATGAGTCAATTAGCATAGTATGGGTTTCTAGATGTTGATGCCAGTCCGTGCCATTGCCTCTCTCCTTTGTTAATGCGACTTTGTAATTATCAAGTTCACTTTGGCTTGTCACTCAATACTTCTACCAGATGGCCCATGTGCCCTTATGTACATAATTGTGGCTAAACTCCCCCTGGTACGGTGCTCCTGTGTGCTGTGCTCTGAGCTCCTTTGAAGAACAGTGAGTGTGTATCTGTCACTAAGGACCACAAGCTGGGGCCCATTGATTCAGGAGGCCCAGATCTGGAGTCCTACTTGATCAGCTGAATGTAAATAACCCTGGATGGACTTTCATCTCCACCCTGGGGCTCTGCAGTGTGTGACGTGTAGGTTGGGGAAATGGATGTACATTGCATTCGGAAAGTATTCAGACCCCTTCCCTTTTTCCACATGTTGTTACGTTACAGCCTTATTCTAAAATGGATTAAATAAAAAAAATTCCTCATCAATCTACACACAATACTCCATAATGACAAAGTGAAAACAGGTTTTTAGACATTTTTGTAAATAAAAATAAATAAACATAAATATAACAATAATACCTTATTTATATAATATGAGACTCGAAAATTGAGCTCTGGTGCATCCTGTTTCCATTGATCATCCTTGAGATGTTTCTACAACTTGATTGGAGTCCACCTGTGGTAAATTCAATTGATTGGACATTATTTGGAAAGGCACACACCTGTCTATATAAGGTCCCACAGCTGACAGTGCTTGTCAGAGCAAACACCAAGCCATGAGATTGAAGGAATTGTCCGTAGAGCTCCGAGACAGGATTGTGTCAAGGCACAGATCTGGGGAAGGGTACCAAAAAATTGTCTGCATCATTGAAGGTCCCCAAGAACACAGTGGCCTCCATCATTCTTAAATGGAAGAAGTTTGGAACCACCAATACTTTTCTTAGAGCTGGCCACCCAGCCAAACTGAGCAATCGGGGGAGAAGGGCATTGGTCAGGGAGATGATCCAGAACCCGATGGTCACTCTGACAGAGCTCCAGAGTTCCTCTGTGGGGATGGGAGAACCTTCCAGATGGACAACCATCTCTGCAGCACTCCACCAATCAGGCCTTTATGGTAGAGTGGTCAGATGGAAGCCACTCCCAAGTAAAAGGCACATGACAGCCCGCTTGGAGTTTGCCAAAAGGCACCTAAAGGACTCTCAGACCATGAGAAACAAGATTCTCTGGTCTGATGAAACCAAGATTGAACTCCTTGGCCTGAATGCCAAGCGTCACGTCTGGAGGAAACCTGGCACCATCCCTATGGTGAAGCATGGTGGTGGTAGCATCATGCTGTGGGGATGTTTTTCAGCGGCAGGGACTGGGAGACTAGTCAGGATCGAGGGAACGATGAAATGAGCAAAGTACAGAGAGATCCTTGATGAAAACGTGCTCCATAGCGCTCATGACCTCAGACTAGGGCGAAGGTTCACCTTCCAACAGGACAATGACCCTAAGCACACACAGCCAAGACAATACAGGAGTGGCTTCGGGACAAGTCTCTGAATGTCATAGAGTGGCCCAGCCAGAGCCCGGACTTGAACCCGATCGAACATCTCTGGAGAGACCTGGAAATAGCTCTGCAGCAACGCTCCCCATCCAACCTGACAGAGCTTGAGAGGATCTGCAGAGAAGAATGGGAGAAACTCCCCAAATACAGGTGTGCCAAGATTGTAGCGTCATACCCAAGAAGACGCGAGGCTGTAATCGCTTCAACAAAGTACTGAGTAAAGGGTCTGAATATTATATGAATTATTTTTATATACATTTGCAAAAATGTAGAAAAAACGGTTTTTGCTTTGTCATTATGGGGCATTGTGTGTAGATTGGTGAGGGGAAAAAACAATTTAATCCAGTTTAGAATAAGGCTATAACGTAACAAAATGTGGAAAAAGTCAAGGGGTCTGAATACTTTCCGAATGCACTGTAGAACATTTGCCAATATTCTGTTGGACTAAGTTCCAACATCAATGGTAATATATTGAAGTACTCTACATTATATTTATTACATTAATTGTTTGTTTTTATTTGGATATCTACTATGTGTTTGTTTGAATATGATGACACCATTTCTCATGATGGCATACTGCCATGGATTTATTTATCACATGAATGGATATCTCATTCTTAGGATTACTGTTGTGCAATGGCACAAAACCTTATCAGATCTATATTGAGAAATTTATGAATCATTGGCAAGATGATGGGGTACACTGTTATCCGTTACAGCCCCTTGGTCCATATCTTTATAAGCTAAAACAGTGTGCATTTTCATAAAATTGGCTTGTGCGCACCCCAACATACACTAACGCACACTAAGACCATACATACATTACACACTCCGAGCAACAGCAAGTGATATCATGCTGATATGAATCAGTATTCCTGTTCCTGACGGGGAACGGGATGTGAATAACCTTTCTGATGTTTCTTTGCTGTACTGTATTGTTGTTCCAACAAGACCCACCCTGGACAACATGGCTCATCATTTAATGTTGCCCTCAGGCACAAGCCAAAGCGCTCTCCATCAACTCAAATCCTCCATTGCTTAGTTCATCTTAAGAATAAACCCTTTAGAGCAAAAGCACAGTCAGTTGCAGGTATTGCTAACCCTGATGCATACTGTGTCTAGCAGTATTGATTTGGATGGTGAATGTCTCCTTTAAAATATTTATGCAGGGAGAATGACTGTTTTTAAATGAGCACTGCAAAGAGTGAATAATCTGAGGTATTTCTTTTGCATTCACCACTGACAAACATGGGCTATGAACACTACTGCACAATGGGTGGAAGATAATACAGGCCAGTCTATTGCCCTGCGGTGTATTCCCTGAACCACTGGATGATCTTGAGGTCATAGATTATATTTTATTTCTAAAAAGGGAATTTATTGCATGCTTACTTCTGTTAAGATGTGTTGTACATTCCTTTGAGTACGAAATGCTGATAGGCAAGCCTGCATTTGCACAAACCTCTGTTCATGTTGTGGATGCTCTCTTTATCTTGCATTTAGGCCAATAAATCCAGTCAACTGCATGATAGTGTCTGTGATGTTTCATCCTTGTGAAAAACGTGGAAATAGTCACCTCTATTCTTCTTCCGTGGTTTTTAAGTGGAAAAACAAAATAAAGATTTAGTATTTATTGCCATTTGATTTGATCATTCTTCTTCTCTCATTCGATTCAGGTTGTGGGAATTTACGGAGTACCTTTTGGGGGTGGTAAGACAATATGGGATAATATGTTGCTACAATATGAATTTATCACAGATTTCCATTACATCGGCCCCTGTGACTCCCACATCTCACTCAAAGCACCTACTGATACCATTACACCACCAGAGAGATGGAGTGACATCCCCTGTTTTCTGTGACCTATAACATGTTTTTTTGCCTTGTGGTTCAATTTAAATGGGAAAGAGGAATACAATTGAAAGAGGAATGCAGCAGTCTTTTGAGAGACTCAATCTCTGCTCTCGTATGATTTCCCCCGGTGTGGTGGAAGCTTTGGACGTGATACTCCATGCACATGCTCACCGTGGCCGGGTAAGCGATGATGAGACTGTATAGTGTCAGTACATGTAATGGGGGTGAAGACTGCTCCTTCAGACAGTTCCTTTCATTTAACGGCTATTGTGCGAGAGCGCTGAATAACGGCTGTTTCCATGGTGACGGAGACTTGTGTGAATACCTACGTTCTGAGAAAACCAGGGACAGAGATGGGGGGAGGTGGAGTGGTGGAGGGCTTGGTGCGGAATAGAGTGAAGTTTTCCTTTAAATACTTTTATTTTTTAAACAGGGGCCTTGACTGTGTTGTTCAGTGCCCTCACAAGGCCAGATATAATCCACAAGCCACACCAGCTGAGTTCTGTGATCAAGGCTAAAGCTTTGCTGGATAAAGATGCCTCTTAAAGTCTTACAGTAAAAACCCTGCTCCTTCCATCACATGTAAAGAAGTGTATTTTTAAACCTCACAACGGCAGGTCAAAGTGGTGGTAACATTGATAAAAATTATGTTGGAGTGAAGTGATATCCTGGAAAACTGATATCCCACAATCCTGATGCTGCTCTGCCCACCATTCGAGAGGTATTGGATTCCTCCAGCAGGCATGGCTGTAGGGAAGAGTGGGGTAAGTTGAGCAATTCTTTACATTCTGCATCACTCCGTCAAGGGAAATATAATATTATTTCTAACAAAGATATCTAAATATATTTCAGGATCTTGTGTTCCCTACGGAAAGTAATATAGTGCATTCGGAAAGTATTCAGACCCTTTGACTTTTTCCACATTTTGTTACGTTACAGCCTTATTCTAAAATTGATTAAATTGTTTTTTTCTCTCATCAATCTGCACACAATACCCCATAATGACAAAGCAAAAACTGGTTTTTAACAGCACTTACAGTTGACCGGGGCAGTTCTAGCAGGGCAGAAATGTGACGAACTGACTTGTTGGAACGGAGGCATCCTATGACGGTGCCACGTTGAAAGTCACTGAGTGTATGGGGTAAGTTGAGCCGTGGGACAGGATAAGTTAAGCCACTGTGGTATCTAAATAATGATGCTAATTATGCTGTGAGAACAAGGAGTCCGCTTACACTGTACTTTGATTATAAAGGTTTATTTATATCACAAGATTTCAGCGTAAATTTACAGACATCTGCAGGCATCTGGAGAACAACGGACTCAAAATAATATGTTGTTCTGTCCTCCTTTGTCCCAACCAAGTATTTATAATCTTTAACATGATATGGGTGGTTTCCCCTACAGACCAATCCCATGACTCCCCACAGCAGACTTCCTCTGTTTTAGGGTGCCCCTATAAAACTGTTCCCCAGATGCTTCCCTAAGCTGAATCAACATCCTCTAAGATACCATTTGCAAACGTTAGCAAAGTCATGAATTCCTTAGACACCACATATTTCCCCCCTTCGAGACTAATTAAGTCTCGAAAACAAAAAGAATAGGATTATAGCAAATAACAATTTCTCTTATTGAGTATCTTTAACAATAAACCAAAAACACATTTTTCTATGGAGTGTAAATAAATTTCTATGAAACATGAACAAATCTTTATGGAGTGTGAGAGCGAAAAACCTGTCTGGCAGCTTTCTTTCCAAATATCCATCAATCAATCAAGACAGTAAAATTCTCTCACGGCCCCTCTGCCCCAGGCAACCACCTAAGTACTCCAGATCAATTCATAAATCTTTATCAATGCATTTTAAACTATGATGCAATTTGAATACACATGAAAGCCTCAGCAAACAAAATACAATCAAAAATGTCCACATTCAGGCTGGTCGACCCATCGGACCCTCCTGTGGATTCTCTCTATCCCTGCCTAGACCCAATATCCCTAAGCATCCACGAAATAAACAAAAACATCTGAGATCCCCACATGTACCCAATAACAGCAAATATCATTCTTCAAAAATTAATACAGAAAGAATATGACACAAATTATGTATTACACATGCAAATATGTCTATATATCATTGCAGACAATGGAATGTAGTCCACTACACTTCATCTCCTCAGCAGTGTCGACTTCCAATGCAACGTCGATGATGGAATCTGAACATTTCCACACCTTCCTTGTTCCACTTCCTCCAGTCCATTCATATTGTCCCTTCATATTGTCCATGTTTGAGTATTTGAATCCCCTCTACACATTCCCCCATATGCTTCTGGAAGAAAAGAAAAGACCAAACAGTATCTTTTGCAAAACAACACATGCAAATTAACACATCAATATCAACTAAAAATGATATATAAAATGATATAAAAATGAATCTCATTCCATTTCCCCCCTTGGATTCATCACAAAATACTAAAATCACACTAATATTTAAAAACGTGAAAAATGATCGGATATTCAAAATGGATATCTATCCATCAATACTCCATCCAGTACCACTTGTTCATCTTCATCTAGATCAGTAACAGTTAACAACAGCATCTGAGTGTTTTCTCCAGGCATCACAACTCCAACCCATCTCAATATCATAGCCTTCGCAAAAGTCAATAACAAAGTACAAAAGCAAAACATCACACACAGCGCTATCAGAGCTGCTACTAAAATCTGAACTATCACTGCTCCCACTGGGCCTAACTGATCTTGCAACCAAGCCTTCGCTGACCATCCAGCTCCTTCAGATCTACCAAACGCATCCCTTATATTCTTCAATGCATCTATAACACTAGTGATATTATCGGAACTATCTGGGATCAAAGTATAACAATCATCCCCCGTCAAATTCATAGCCAAACATAAGCCACCTTGTTTTGCTAAAATATAGTCAAGAGCCATGTCATGTTTCAACAGCGTCAGTCTGTGACTTCTTTGAGTATTCGACAGAAGGTTAAACCCTCTTATCGTTTCATTTGCAAAACCCTGCAAAGTATAGGTAATATTATCAATGTGATCTGCCAAAAATGTTACACCATACCATGGAAAAGTCCCAGTCCCCACTTCTCTCCTAGACTTATCCTCCAATGGTAGGCTTCCAGACTATGAAATTTCGCCATGTCCCTTTTCACCCTATTTCCAAACCTAGACTCAGATTTATCTGTGTCCGGTGCTTCCCCCTCTTTTAATGGTAAAAACCTCATATGGAAGCTTCAACGTCGACATGTAACAACATCCTGTCCATCCATAGGGTAAGAATATATACGCTTTATCACCACAAACCCACCAAATATCTCTAAAATTCCCAATAGTCACATTACCAGGCAAAAGCTGATCTTTCACCATCAAAGTCCTGCTTTTCTTACTAACTGGAACATAAAAAGTTACATTATATTTCTCATTACTAACCTTATGTTCATGCTTACCCAAAGTCATCATATAATCATCACAATCTGATATTCCCATAAACATACCCTTTCCATCATATGTTTTATTAGAACAAAAACAGCTTTTAGCCCTCACGGGTTTCACCTCCAATGCTTCAGGAATCGCTGTTAACTGATTTTCCTTCCCATCTAACAAATTCATATAAGGTAATTCATTTAACCAAGAACACTTAAACCTAGGCCTAAACAAATGCTTCGACAACGACATTATTGTATCTGTTAATGATTGTTGCTGATACAACAGCCATGATAAAGCATAAGATTGACACGTACTTGATAGAGGTTTAGCCACCGTCTCTAAGATTGAACCCCATGTGCCTGGTGCTGGAATTCTCAACAGACATGGACCCTCAAGATTCCTCACTGATCTTACAGAATGAGGTAACTGCTGGAACCAAAGATTCCTACCTGCCCATCCATCTTTAATTTGCAAAACAGAAGAATCAAATCCATATGCCTTCCATGTAGTTTCTCTCTTCCCTAACGAGCGGTATTGATCAGATATATCTTCCTGTCTTCCATTAAAATCAAAGAACTCATCCTGTACCCCCATGATAGTATACTGCACTATTTCAGATGAATCTACATCATTCTCTCCTACCATCTGCTCTCCTATTTCAACATTATCCTTCCTACCATTGACAGCACTCTCCATCCATATCATAAACTCCTGAGTCACTCTTGCTACATCCTTTAGTTTCAGAAAAGTTGTTGTTGGTGTCTGTGTCATATTTCCTAAATTTGTTATTGCCGTCGTACCATTAATCTCTTTCAAAGTTACTATTAAAATAGTTGCTTTAGTTGATGTATTAACACTCTTAACTATTTCCAGTGGGAAAGTTACAGATATCCTCTGTGTATTATTTACTGTTGGAGTGGCTACTGTAATATACTTCTCCTGAACTCCTTTGGTGACTGTGGAAGCTTCCACAGACTTCAAATCTTCCATCATAAGCGTCACCTTACGAGTTACATAGCCTTTTAACCAATAATTCTTAACCGGAACAAATTTTAATGCTTGCACTAAATAAGTACACATATATTCTCCCTGATCTTTCCATGTAACATTACGCAAAATAAGTGAGCAATCACTCATAACCCTCTTCCACTTCATATCGTTGTACAAAATATACTTCCTTTGACTAGGGGGCACAGCTTCTACTTCTGGTCCTGATAACAACACTTCTTCTCCATAATTATCTCTCCATGTGGGAGGAACGTCACCACCCTCACTCCATCTCTCACATCTACAAGGAAGATGAGCTGTACCACCCATCCTAACCCTAATGACAGTCTTTTCCTCTAAAATTGGTGCTGGAGCGATTGGCTCCCTTTTAATCAAATGTGATATATTTATAGCTTTAATAACTGTCAATGTTAAAAGAGTTGAATTGCTTCTCACTGTTGTTATAATAGGCTGAAGTGTTGATGTCATTGTTGTTGATTCATCCATTCTCCCTAAAGCTATTAACTCTTTACTTGTATTTCCATCTATCACCACTAGTGTCACTACATTAACTCTCAGTCCCAACTCTAATCCCTCACTTTCAACCTTAGTTTCCAGACGTCTCGTTTTCTTCTTACTTTTGGAGTTTGGATTCATCTTTATGGTCGTTTCTGCTTGTCCTCTCTCTATTATTCGTTCATCTTCATCTCTGATGCAATAATCACCCTCCTGAATGATCACTGGAAGCTGAGGATAGACGTCCTTAAACTCTACTTCTTTCTCATAAGGTGGGGGTCTTTTTGCTGAATCCGTATGTGAGAATGGTGTACTGACTTCTGTCATTAGTTTTTCTGTCACCTTCACTTCTTTTACAATTTTCTCTATACCTTTGTTTCTTTTATCGTTGGTATCTTTCATCAGTTGTTGTACTTCATTTTCAAACAGCTTAAGAACACCCAGCTCTCTTTGTCTCTTTTCTTTACGTTGTTCCCTTTTTTTCCCCTTCTTTTGATCTGCCTTATAAATTGACAGAAGCACTTTCATTATGTTGATGACGTCAGGGTTAAGAGTCCCTTCCACTGGCCATGGTTGTTCAATGTCAGGCCAACGTTTATTCCATTTTCCAGATAACCTTGCAATACCATTAACTAGAGGATTACTATGTTGTACTACATCAACAGGAGTAACTACTTTCATAGTTTTGATGTCCTTTTTCCCCATTGTAACAACTCTTTTATATTCCTTTATTGTGAATTATTTTATTATTTTAGACTATATAGCTTATGGTTCCCTCCCTTTTTAATAATTATATATATATATATATACATACTATATATATTTTTATTTTATTTATTTATTTATTTTACCAATTTATACCCGATCAGGAAAAGTAAAGGAAAGTAGTCAACTTCAGAGCAATCCAAAAAAGAAAGACCTATAATCCAGCAACACTACAGCACTCACAAACCAATTGCTTAATAAGCACCCAATGACCTTAATTTTACAGAATAATGTCAGTACTCGATTCCCAACACAACTCTAATCAAACCAACTTATGCACAAAAACTCCAATATGCAATTACATCAATTGATCAGTCTGTTGCCAAGTCCCTGTCAAATTGTCACAACATCAAATATGCTAGGCACACAAAATATCCTGTATGGGAAGGTAAGTTTTGTAAATAGAACATTACTGGCCTTAATTTCACTGGATCCGTTGCAGCACACCCTGTCGCGTGTCTCTCTCTCTCCTCCTTCTTGTCTCTCATATGACAGAAGAACAAATGACAGACAAGAATTTAGTATTTTATGCACTCACTGAGTTATTTCAACCATTAAATATTCCTCTGTTCACATTTTATTTTTTTATCCGTCAACATATCTCTAGTTTATCAATTCGATAGGTCTCAAGCAAATAGTTTCATCGTTAAACAACAGCCGATTTAACAAACAGAATACACTATTAGTGTCTAAATCTCTCCTTTCTTCTCTGTCTGCTCTGAGTCTGCGTCTCCCAGCAGCTCGGTGCAGGCAGGGGAGTGGCATATTTGCTCTACGTAACTCATAAAATCCCACGCATGCGTAGTTCATTCACCAATGTGATTTCAGAGTGGATGGAGCTCTCTCCCAGCTAAACAACAGAAAGTAGACAGACCAACTTTACCTCCATTCTTCATGAGGCAAACAGTAACACTTAACAGAGCTCACAAACCAACACAAAACATGGAACACAAATCCTACTTTGAAGTTTCTTAACTTCACTTATCCTAATCTGCAGATTTATAGTTATTTTCTTCTCCATTACAAAACATCTCTATACACTGTTAAAAACTCCTCCCTGTAGGCTCATGATATTCTAATAGTTAGTAAACGTTCTCTTTTTATAGAGAGTCATAACATTTTTAACCTTAACGTCCTTCCAGGGGCTCAAGCATATAGTTAACAACCACCAACGTTCTCACCCACGGAGACTCACAAGATCTCCAACACAAATCCCATCCCAACATGAGTCGACACACAGCTCAGACACAACAGAGACGTCTCCACTCCACCATTTTTCTCTCTCCCACACACACACACACATACACAGTTTAAGAGGCTTTTTCCGTTCCTACGGACCCCTAAGGCAGTATTCTACCTCCATTGCGCCGTTTTTTCATTGTTCATATGCTACCACGAGTTTGCGGACATCCAATGAGCGGTTACATCAAACATATAGTTCGTCAACTATAAGTTGAGAGGTAACTTGCAACCGAATATATATACCACAACCCCAAGTCCCCGGGACTTACCTAATTTCACCTAATGTGCTTTTAGGATTTTTCGGCCCATCCTAATGATCGCCTCGTTAGAGGGCTTAACATAGATTCGCAATGTCCTAATTTGTATACATTTTTCCTTAGCCTTATTCCTTCATTCTATTCTTCAAAAGTTATAGACACTCCCCCCTGTTTGCGTTGTTACCAGCGCAAACAAATTTAGAAATTTAGAACGTACTCCTATCCCACAGCAAATAACAGCAAAATTGCACACATAAGTCTTTTAAACGGTACATTTCTCCAGCGCACACACCCACATAAGCAAGCGAACCGACCAGCGCACAAAATTGTGAGAAATCTCACCTTATGAGCCGGCGTCTTGAGCGGGAGTCACTTTGCAGCTTATGAATGGAACACTGGAGAGACGCATCACGCCCCAAATGTTCCTCGTCGCCATTCTGTGGTATCTAAATAATGATGCTAATTATGCTGTGAGAACAAGGAGTCCGCTTACACTGTACTTTGATTATAAAGGTTTATTTATATCACAAGATTTCAGCGTAAATTTACAGACATCTGCAGGCATCTGGAGAACAACGGACTCAAAATAATATGTTGTTCTGTCCTCCTTTGTCCCAACCAAGTATTTATAATCTTTAACATGCTATGGGTGGTTTCCCCTACAGACCAATCCCATGACTCCCCACAACAGACTTCCTCTGTTTTAGGGTGCCCCTATAAAACTGTTCCCCAGATGCTTCCCTAAGCTGAATCAACATCCTCTAAGATACCATTTGCAAACGTTAGCAAAGTCATAAATTCCTTAGACACCACACCACCTACCTAACAAACACTTTTTACTTTTTTTTTACACTTTTAACATAGGCCAGGCCCTGTTGTTACCTCATATCCCAGCGATAATGCCTTGCATTACGCCTGGGAAGAAAACACTTAAATTTGCTCAAATTGCCATTTGCTCAAACATTGGCTCAACTTACACCAAGGCAAACAATTTGACTATATTAGCCCAGACAGCTACGAGGATGCACTTTCATAATAGGTTTAGGACCTCATATTGAAGCTTATAGAGACCCCACCTTATGTATAGAACAATCTTAAAATGATCTACTTTGGTTTAGATACAAGCATCATGAAACCTCTAGCACAATAAATTCATTTTACTTGGTTAACGTTTTTTTGTTTTTTTACCTAACTTGTTTACTACTTTTCCCATGTGGTTTCTACCTTCACAGACTCCTTGAAATGATGACCTCTTCCTAAATATTTGGTCAAATTATACATTTTGTGTATGGTTTCCTAGAAACAAGGGTGGCTGAACTTACCCGTTTGGCTCAACTTACCACACTCTCTATTACTGTTCTCCTGTCTATATTAGCATGAAGCTGAGTGGACCCATTCCTCTGTAAAGGGGAAACACTCTCTCCTCTCTACAGCCCATTTGTGCCCTGATTTACAGCCACAATTAAAGAGCGCTCAGCACAGCCAAACAGTAATCGGAAATAGAACAACAGAGTCGCGCCCTGAGACAAGGTGGTGTTTAGTGGGAAACAGCTCATCAACGAGTTATAGATTGACTTTAATGCAGGGAGGCCCAGCTGGGTTCCCACTCGCCAGCAGGGCAGCCAGGCAGCCATACAGGCAGGGCAGAGAGGCAGGCAGGGCAGGGCGGGATATTGATTGGTGTGCGTTACAGTGCTGGGCAGCAGGGTCTAATGAGGAAATTAATGATTGAAGGTGGAGTTAGGGAGCTGCTCAGGAGTAATTAGGCCATCTCCTCTGATGTTCTCTGACAGTCAGTGAGCTCCAAAAGTATTGGGACAGTGAAACATTCTTTGTTGTTTTGGTTCTGCACTCCAGCAGTTAAAGTGCAGACTGGCAACTTTAATTTGAGGATATTTCATCCATATCGGGTGAACCGTTTAGAAATTACAGCACTTGTTGTATATAGTCCCCCCATTTTAGGGGACCAAAAGTATTGGGACAAATTCATTTATATCAAATCAAATTTTATTTGTCACATGCGCCAAATACAACAATACTGTGAAATGCTTACGAGCCCTTAACCAAGAATGCAGAGTTTTTAAAAGTAAGTAAGAAAAATTAGCTAAACAAACAAAAGGAAAAATAGTAACACAATAAAATAACAATAACGAGGCTATATACAAGGGGTACCGGTATCGAGTCAATGTGCAGGGGTACGGGGTAGTCAAGGTAATTGAGGTAATATGTACATGTAGGTAGGGGTAAAGTGACTATGCATAGATAGTAAACAGAGAGTACCAGCAGCGTATGTGAAGAGTCTGAAGGAATGTGAATGGTAGGTTTATTTGAACAGTGAGAGACAGAATACAACAAAAAAATCCAGAAAAACGCATGTCAAAAATGTTATAAATTGATTTGCATTTTAATGAGGGAAATAAGTATTTGACCCCTCTGCAAAACATGACTTAGTACTTGGTGGCAAAACCCTTGTTGGCAATCACAGAGGTCAGACGTTTCTTGTAGTTGGCCACCAGGTTTGCACACATCTCAGGAGGGATTTTGTCCCACTCCTCTTTGCAGATCTTCTCCAATTGTATGATTTTTAAGTAATTAATTTGCATTTTATTGCATGACATAAGTAGTTGATACATCAGAAAAGCAGAACTTAATATTTGGTACAGAAACCTTTGTTTGCAATTACAGAGATCATACATTTCCTGTAGGTCTTGACCAGGTTTGCACACACTGCAGCAGGGATTTTGGCCCACTCCTCCATACAGACCTTCTATTGCCGCTGGGCAATACAGACTTTCAGCTCCCTCCAAAGATTTTCTATTGGGTTCAGGTCTGGAGACTGGCTAGGCCACTCCAGGACCTTGAGATGCCACTCCTTAGTTGCCCTCGCTGTGTGTTTCGGGTCTTTGTCATGCTGGAAGACCCAGCCACGACCCATCTTCAATGCTCTTACTGAGGGAAGGAGGTTGTTGGCCAAGATCTCGCGATACATGGCCCCATCCATCCTCCCCTCAATACGGTGCAGTCGTCCTGTCCTCTTTGCAGAAAATCATCCCCAAAGAATGATGTTTCCACCTCCATGCTTCACGGTTGGGATGGTGTTCTTGGGGATGTACTTATCCTTCTTCTTCCTCCAAACACGGCAAGTGGAGTTTAGACCAAAAAGCTCTATTTTTGTCTCATCAAACCACATGACCTTCTCCCATTCCTCCTCTGGATCATCCAGATGGTCATTGGCAAACTTCAGACGGGCCTGGACATGCGCTGGCTTGAGCAGGGGGACCTTGCGTGCGCTGCAGGATTTTAATCCATGATGGCGTAGTGTGCTACTAATGGTTTTCTTTGTGACTGTGGTCCCAGCTCTCTTCAGGTCATTGACCAGGTCCTGCCGTGTAGTTCTGGGCTGATCCTTCACCTTCCTCGTGATCATTGATGCCCCACGAGGTGAGATCTTGCATGGAGCCCCAGACCGAGGTTGATTGACCGTCATCTTGAACTTCTTCCATTTTCTAATAATTGTGCCAACAGTTGTTGCCTTCTCACCAAGCTGCTTGCCTATTGTCCTGTAGCCCATCCCAGCCTTGTGCAGGTCTACAATTTTATCCCTGATGTCCTTATACAGCTCTCTGGTCTTGGCCATTGTGGAGAGGTTGGAGTCTGTTTGATTGAGCGTGTGGACAGGTGTCTTTTATACAGGTAACGAGTTCAAACAGGTGCATTTAATACAGGCAATGAGTGGAGAACAGGTGGGCTTCTTAAAGAAAAACTAACAGGTCTGTGAGAGCCGGAATTCTTACTGGTTGGTAGGTGATCAAATACTTATGTAATGCAATAAAATGCAAATTAATTACTTAAAATCATACAATGTGATTTTCTGGATTTTTGTTTTAGATTCCGTCTCTCACAGTTGAAGTGTACCTATGATAAAAATTACAGACCTCTACATGTTTTGTAAGTAGGAAAACCTGCAAAATCGGCAGTGTATCAAATACTTGTTCTCCCCACTGTATATGTGCTTTCTTGAGCAGGGGGACCTTGCGGGCGCTACAGGATTTTAGTCCTTCACGGCGTAGTATGTTACCAATTGTTTTCTTGGTGACTATTGCCCCAGCTGCCTTGAGATCATTGACAAGATCCTCCCGTGTAGTTCTGGGCTGATTCCTCACCGTTCTCATGATCATTGCAACTCCACGAGGTGAGATCTTGCATGGAGCCCCAGGCCGAGGGAGATTGACAGTTATTTTGTGTTTCTTCCATTTGCCAATAATCACACCAACTGTTGCCACCTTCTCACCAAGCTGCTTGGCGATGGTCTTGTAGCCCATTCCAGCCTTGTGTAGGTCTACAATCTTGTCCCTGACATCCTTGGAGAGCTCTTTGGTCTTGGCCATGGTGGAGAGTTTGGATCTGATTGCTTCTGTGGACAGGTGTCTTTTATACAGGTAACAAACTGAGATTAGGAGCACTCCCTTTAAGAGTGTGCTCCTAATCTCAGCTTGTTACCTGTATAAAAGACACCTGGGAGCCAGAAATCTTTCTGATTGAGAGGGGGTCAAATACTTATTTCCCTCATTAAAATGCAAATCAATTTATAACATTTTTGACATGCGTTTTTCTGAATTGTTTTGTTGTTATTCTGTCTCTCACTGTTCAAATAAACCTACCATTAAAATTATAGACTGATAATTTCTTTGTCAGTGGGCAAACGTACAAAATCAGCAGGGGATCAAATACTTTTTTCCCTCACTGTAGGTCCTTAGTGATGTAGACACAGAGGAACTTGAAGCTCTCGACCGTCTCCACTACAGCCCCATCGATGTGAATGGGGGTGTGCTCGGCCCTCTGTTTCCTGTAGGCCACAATCAGCTCCTTTATTTTGCTGACGTTGAGGGAGAGGTTGTTGCCCTGGCACCACACTGCCAAGTCTCTGACCTCCTCCCTGTAGGCTGTCTCACCGTCATTGGTGATCAGGCCTACCACCGTCGTGTTGTCAGCAAATGTAATGATGGTGTTGGAGTCGTGTGAGGCCACACACTCGTGGGTGAACAGGAAGTACAGGAAGGGGCTAAGCACGCACTCCTGAGGGGCCCATGTGTTGAGGGTCATCATGGCGGATGTGTTGTTGCCTACCCTCACCATCTGGGGGCGGCCCGTCAGAAGGTAACCAATTGCAGAGGGAGGTATTTAATCCCAGGGTCCTTAGTTTAGGGATGAGCTTGGAGGGCACTATGGTGTTGAACGCTGAAATGTGGTCAATGAACAGCATTCTCACGTAGGTGTTCCTTTTGTCCAGGTGGGAAAGGGCATTGTTGAGTGCAATAGAGATTGTGTCATCTGTGGATCTGTTGGGGCGGTATGCGAATTGGAGTGCGTCCAGGGTGTCTGGGATGATGGTATTGATGTGAGCTATGACCAGCCTTTCAAAGCATTTCATGGCTACAGATGTGAGTGCTACGGAGCGATAGTCATTTAGAAAGGTTACCTTGGCGTTCTTGGGCACGGGGACTATGGTGGTCTGCTTGAAACGTGGGTATTACAGACTGGGTCAGAGAGAGGTTGAAAATGTCAGTGAATACACTTGCCAGCTGGTCAGACCATGATCTGAGTATGCGTCCTGGTAATCCGTCTGGCCCTGCGGCCTTGTGGATGTTAACCTGTTTTAAGGTCTTACTCACATTGGCTACGGAGAGCGTGATCAGACAGTCGTCCGGAACAGCTGGTGCTCTCATGCATGGTTCAGTGTTGCTTGCTTCGAAGCGAGCTCGTCTGGTAGGCTCGTGTCACTGGGCAGGTCGCGGCTGGGTTTCCCTTTATAATCCATGATAGTTTGCAAGCCCTGCCACATCCGACGAGCGTCAGAGCCGGTGTAGTAGGATTCAATCTTAGTCCTGTATTGATGCTTTGCCTGTTTGATGGTTCGTTGGAGGGCGTAGTGGGATTTCTTATAAGCATCCGGATTAGTGTTCCGCTCCTTGAAAGCGGCAGCTCTAGCCTTTAGCGGATGTTAGTGCGGATGTTGCCTGTAATCCATGGCTTCTGGTTGGGATATGTACGTACGGTCACTGTGGGGATCGTGAATGCACTTATTAATGAAGCCGTGACTCATTTGGTATACTTCTTAATGCCATCAGATGAATCCCAGAACATATTCCAGTCTGTGCTAGCGAAACAGTCCTGTAGCTTAGCATCCGCTTCATCGGACCACTTCCGTATTGAGCGCGTCACTGGTACTTACCTGTTTGAGTTTTTGCTTGTAAGCAGGAATCAGGAGGATACAGTTAAGGTCAAATTTGCCAAATGGAGGGCTTTGTATGCGTCACTGTGTGTGGAGTAAAGGTAACCTAGAGTTTTTTCCCTTTAGTTGCACGTGACATGCTGGTAGAAATGAGGTAAAACAGATTTCAGTTTTCCTGCATTAAAGTCCCTGGCTACTAGGAGCTATTTTCTTGTTTGCTTATGGCCTTATACAGCTTGTTGAGTTGTCTCATCGGTAAAACGGCAGCCATCCCCTCCAGCGCCATTCTATCCATGTGTATTAAAGCAGTAAAAAGTTAAGTATTTGGTCCCATATTCATAGCACGCAATGACTACATGAAGCTTGTGACTCTACAAATGTGTTGAATGCAAAGACCTCACTGTATGTACAGATAACTAATATCATCACTCTCTCCCTATCTTTTTCACACACACACACACCTCCAATATCGTCCCCTTTGATGGCTATCAAGACTTGCTGAGATTGCCTCTGAAAGGTATAGTAGATTGGATATGTTGGGAGTGAAGATATACAGCATCTCTATAATGTAGACCCTATGTTTTATTTTCTCCTTCCAATGCATACTGTAGTCATTTTACATTATAGTGACAAATGGTACTGGCAGTATTCCAAAACGTTATCTGTCATCTGAAAGCGGCAGCAATTGCATGCTATATAACTTTGACTGCCACCAGTCTTTGGCAGACCATTTCTGTTAGTCAGTTGGCAGTCATCAAAGCAGAGCGATGAGAGAAAATAGTTTACAGAGAGCAGACAGCTCCACGGGAACAACCCTGTTGTTTGTTTCCTGTCTAACGGATGGCTATGTGGCACATAGACTTTTAGTTGAGGCAAATAGACCCACAGGAATATAAAGTATTGTCAAAATATACTGTCTGAATTCTCTCTTTTTAGTTGAGGCAAATATACCCACAGGAATATAAAGCATTGTCAGAATATACTGTCTGAATTCTCTCCATATCTCCCTCCCTCTCGCTCTCTCTCTTTTCAAGCAGACCACCATAGTCCCCGACCCGTGCCCAAGATTGCCAAGGTAACCTGACTAAATGACTATGGCCCGATGCACTCACATCTATAGCCATGAAAGGCTTCGAAAGGCTGGTCATGGCTCACATCTTTTGTAGGTAGAGCGTGGCGCTTGTAACGCCAGTGTAGTGCGTTCGATTCCCGAGACCAGCCATGAGTAAAATGTATGCACGCATGACTGTAAGTCGCTTTGTATAAAAGTGTCCGCTGAACGGCATATATTATATCATCCCAGACACCCTGGACCCACTCCAATTAGCATACCGCCCCAACAGATCTACAGATTATGCAATCTCCATTGCACTTTACGCTTCCCTCAACCACCTGGACAAAAGGAATACCTATGTAAGAATGCTGATCATTGACTACAGCTCAGTATTCAACACCATAGTCCCCACCAAGGTCAGGATCCTGGGACTGAACACCTCCCTCTGCAACTGGATCCTGGACTTCCTGACGGGCCACCCCCAGGCGTTGACAGTAGGCAACAACACATCCACCACGCTGACCATCAACACAGGGGCCCCTCAGGAGTGTGTACTTACTCCCCTCCTGTAATCCCTGTTCACCCACGACTGAGTGGCTGCTCAGGACTCCAACACCATCATCAAGTTTGCTGACAACACGACAGTGGTAGGACTGATCCCCTTTCCCTCAACATCAGCAAGACAAAGGAGCTGATCGTGGACTACAGGAAACGGAGGGGCGAGCACGCACCCATCCACATCGATGGGGCTGTTGTGGAGCGGGTCGAGAGCTTCAAGTTCCTCGGTGTCCACATCACTAAGGAATTAACATGGTCCACACACACCCACACAGTTGTGAAGAGGGCACGACAGCACCTCTTACCCCTCAGGAGACTGAAAATATTTAGCATGGGCCCTCAGATCCTCAAAAGGTTCTACAGCTTGGTACGGCAACTGCAAGGCATCCAACTGCAAGCCGCTACAGAGGGTGGTGACTGGTGAGTACGGTCCAGTACATCACTGGGGTCAAGCTCCCTGCCATCCAGGACACATATACCAGGCGGTGTCAGAGGAAGGCCCCAAAAAACGGACTCCAGCCACCCAAGCCATAGACTGTTCTCTCTGCTACCGCAGGGTTGTCGGGAGAGGTTGTCGGGAGAGGTTGTGTTTTCTCTAGCAGGAGGTAAGCTTGGCTTCTTATATGGTGTTGAGTAAAGCTTAAACCATGTATTTAGATTGTAGGTAGGTATTGTAGTTAGGTATTATAGGTAGTTTACTTAGGTAGTTATTGTAGGTTATTGTAGGTTATTGTAGGTAATTATTGTAGGTAAGTATTGTATTCGGCGGACCCCGGCGAAGCACGAGGCTAGCTAACCCACTACTTGGACCAACAAAGCTAGCTAGCTAGCGGGTAGCTACTGGTAACTTTTAGCAACTGTGGTTAGTTGTTTCCAATGTTATTTCACGCTTAAGAGTACCTGTGACTGACTACTGATTGCAGTCTGCCACCCAGACAGCTGGCGTCGGGTAAGTTTGGCTTTATACATAGCTTGGGCTTTGTCGAGTAAGGCTTAAACTATGTATTTAGATTGTAGTTAGGTATTATAGGTAGGCATCGTGGGCTGTATATTATTAGGTATTATAGGTAGGCATCGTGGGCTGTTGTGGGTAGTTGTTGTATGTAGTTATTGTAGGTTACTTTTGTATTCGGCGGTGCCGGTGTAGCACAGCTAGCTAGCTAACTCACCTCCTGGACTAGCTGTCGAGTAGCTATTAGCAACGGTAGCAACTAAATACAATATCCTTTTAGCCAGCTACATTCGTTCGCAGTGACGCCGTTTTTCAAACAAAGTCAACACAGCAGCCATTGCTAGCTAGCCAACACTACCAGCTAGCTGTACTGTAGTAGCTAAATACAATATCTTTGTGCTAGCTAGCCAACGTTTAATTATTGCTGCGTTATGAAAGAACTAGACACGGACACGAATTATCTGTTTAGTGTGTTAACACACTATTGGTAGTTTGTTGTAACCAAGTATTGGTGCTAAACTGTGTGTTATTGGATGCTAGCATGCTAGTTAGCTATGGCGTCATAGTTAGCTAGCTGAATAAAGTAAGTTGAGTCTATTCCTTGAAACATTGAACCGCTGTAGTTTACAACAATTCTAATTTCTAAAGTGGAAGTTGGGAGAGTTTTATTCGGGTGGTTCAGTGAAACAATTATAGTTTCTGAGGTGGAAGTTGGGAGAGTTATATTTTTTTTTGGTGAGGAGGCCCTGCTCTCTCCTTTCCCAGATGTTTAGTTCATTTCATTCCGATCTCCTCTGCATTATTGTAGCCATCTGCTACAGCCTGTCAACTATGCCTCTGCCTATCCCTGTTCTCTCCTCTCCGCACAGGCTACACAAACGCCTCACACCGCGTGGCTGCTGCCTCTCTAACCTGGTGGTCCCTGCACGCACCACACACCTGGAGTTCAGGTCTCAGGCAGCCTCTGGAACTGCCGTTCTGCTGCCAACAAGGCTGACTTCATCCCAGCCTATGCTACCCTCCAGTCCCTCGACTTCCTGGCGCTGACGGAAACATGGATTACCACTGAAAACACTGCTACTCCTACTGCTCTCTCCTCGTCTGACCATGTGTTCTCGCATACCCCGAGAGCATCTGGTCAGAGAGGTGGTGGCACAGGAATCCTCATCTCTCCCAAGTGGTCATTCTAAATTTTTCCCCCTAACCCATCTGTCTATCTCCTCATTTGAATTCCACGCTGTCACAGTCACTAGCCCATTTAAGCTTAATATCCTTGTCATCTATCGCCCTCCAGGTTCCCTTGGAGAGTTCATCAATGAGCTTGACGCCTTGATAAGTTCCTTTCCTGAGGATGGCTCACCCTTCACAGTTTTGGGGGATTTCAACCTCCCTACGTCTACATTTGACTCATTTCTCTCTGCCTCCTTCTTTCCACTCCTCTCCTCTTTTGACCTCACCCTCTCACCGTCCCCCCTACTCACAAGGCAGGCAATACGCTTGACTTCATCTTTACTAGATGTTGCTCTTCTACTAATCTCACTGCAACTCCCCTCCATGTCTCCGACCACTACTTTGTATCCTTTTCTCTCTCGCTCTCCTCCAACACTACTCACTCTGCCCCTACACAGATGGTAACGCGCCGCCGCAACCTTCGCTCTCTCTCTCCCACTACTCTCTCCTCTTCCATCCTATCATCTCTTCCCTCTGCTCAATCCTTCTCCCTCCAATCTCCTGATTCTGCCTCCTCAACCCTCCTCTCCTCCCCTTTCTGCATCCTTTGACTCCCTGTGTCCCCTATCCTCCCGGCCGGCTCGGTCCTCCCCTCCAGCTCCGTGGCTTGATGACTCATTGCGAGCTCACAGAACAGAGCTCCGGGCAGCTGAGCGGAAATGGAAGAAAACTAAACTCCCTACCGACCTGGCATCTTTTCACTCCCTCCTCTCTACATTTTCTTCATCTGTTTCTGCTGCTAAGGCCACTTTCTACCACTCTAAATTCCAAGCATCTGCCTCTAACCCTAGGAAGCTCTTTGCCACATTCTCCTCACTGCTGAATCCTCCCCCCCCACCCCCTCCTCCTCTCTCTGTGGATGACTTCGTCAACCACTTTGAAAAGAAGGTTGACGACATCCGATCCTCGTTTGTTATGTCTAATGACACTGCTGGTCCTGCTCACACTGCCATACCCTATGCTTTGACTTCTTTCTCCCCTCTCTCTCCAGATAAAATCTTGCGACTAGTGACTGCAGGCCGCCCAACAACCTGCCCGCTTGACCCCATCCCCTCCTCTCTTCTCCAGACCATCTCCGGTGACCTTCTCCCCTACCTCACCTCGCTGATCAACTCATCCTTGACCGCTGGCTATGTCCCTTCCGTCTTCAAGAGAGCGAAAGTTGCACCCCTTCTCAAAAAACCAACACTCGATCCCACTGATGTCAACAACTACAGACCAGTATCCCTTCTTTCTTTTCTTTCCAAAACTATTGAGCGTGCCGTCTTTAGCCAACTCTCTTGCTATCTCTCTCAGAATGACCTTCTTGATCCAAACCAGTCAGGTTTCAGGACTGGTCATTCAACTGAGACTGCTCTTCTCTGTGTCACGGAGGCTCTCCGCACTGCTAAAGCTAACTCTCTCTCCTCTGCTCTTGTCCTTCTAGACCTGTCTGCTGCCTTTGATACTGTGAACCATCAGATCCTCCTCTCCACCCTCTCCGAGCTGGGCATCTCCGGCGCGGCTCACTCCTGGATTGCGTCCTACCTGACCGGTCGCTCCTACCAAGTGGCGTGGCGAGAAGCTGTCTCCGCACTACGTGCTCTCACCACTGGTGTCCCCCAGGGCTCAGTTCTAGGCCCTCTCCTTTTCTCCCTATACACCAAGTCACTTGGCTCTGTCATATCCTCACATGGCCTCTCCTATCATTGCTACGCTGACGATACACAACTAATCTTCTCCTTTCCCCCTTCTGATAACCAGGTGGCGAATCGCATCTCTGCATGTCTGGCAGACATATCAGTATGGATGACGGATCACCACCTCAAGCTGAACCCTGGCAAGACGGAGCTGCTCTTCCTCCCGGGAAGGACTGCCCGTTCCATGATCTCGCCATCACGGTTGACAACTCCGTTGTGTCCTCCTCCCAGAGTGCGAAGAGCCTTGGCGTGACCCTGGACAACACCCTGTCGTTCTCCGCTAACATCAAGGCGGTGACCCGATCCTGCAGGTTCATGCTCTACAACATTCGGAGAGTACGACCCTGCCTTACACAGGAAGCGGCACAGGTCCTAATCCAGGCACTTGTCATCTCCCGTCTGGATTACTGCAACTCGCTGTTGGCTGGGCTCCCTGCCTGTGCCATTAAACCCCTACAACTCATCCAGAATGCCGCAGCCCGTCTGGTGTTCAACCTTCCCAAGTTCTCTCACGTCACCCCCCTCCTCCGCACACTCCACTGGCTTCCAGTTGAAGCTCGCATCCGTTACAAGACCATGGTGCTTGCCTATGGAGCAGTGAGGGAACAGCACCTCCGTACCTTCAGGCTCTGATCAGTCCCTACACCCAAACGAGGGCATTGCGTTCATCCACCTCTGGCCTGCTGGCTCCCCTTCCTCTGCGGAAGCATAGTTCCCGCTCAGCCCAGTCAAAACTGTTCGCTGCTCTGGCACCCCAATGGTGGAACAAGCTCCCTCACGACGCCAGGACAGCGGAGTCACTCACCACCTTCCGGAGACATTTGAAACCCCACCTCTTTAAGGAATACCTGGGATAGGATAAAGTAATCCTTCTACCCCCCCCAAAAAAGATTTTAAAAAGATTTTTTTTTAAAGAAAAAGAAAAAAAAAGAAAAAAAATTAATTGTCAAGTGGTTATCCCACTGGCTATAGGGTGAATGCACCAATTTGTAAGTCGCTCTGGATAAGAGCGTCTGCTAAATGACGTAAATGTAAAATGTAAATGAATGGCAAGCGGTACCAGTGCCATAAGTCTGGGACCAACAGGACCCTGAACAGCTTCTACATAAGACTGCTAAATAGCTAATCAAATTGCTACCCGGACAACCTGCATTGACCCTTTTTTAAAAGAACTATCTTGCACTGACTCTATGCACACACACCGCACATTACACATAGTTACACTGACACCCCAACACACACATACACACACACTAAATATGCCCACACACATAACATACTGACACCACACACACACACACACTTTCACAATCATCACATACGCTGCTGCTACTGTCTATTATCTAACCTGTTGCCTAGTCACATTGCCCTTACCTATATGTACCCCTGCACAAGGACCTGGTACTGGTACACCTAGCCATGTTATTTTTACTCTGCATTGTTATGCACTGTGTATTATTGTATCTTTATCTTTAACTCTGCATTGTTTGAAAAGGACCCGTAAGTAAACGTTTCCTTGTTAGTCTACACCTGTTGTTCATGAAGCATGTGACAAATACAATTGTGTTAAAATTATTATTATTATTATTATTATTATTATTATTATTATTATATTTTCAGACCGGGCTTCTGTCACTTCTTGTGGAAAATGTATGGAACGATGCACTTTCATCTGAGTGAGTCTTCAATATGAGATCTCCCCCTAATAAGAAGAAAATAAGAAACATAGCAAAGATAATAGGGTCACGTTACAAAAGATCTCACAATAACTTGTCTTTTCTTCTGTAACTGTTACTTATTCAGGAGATCTCTCTGTAAAACCTTTTTAGGAAGTACATGCGTATAATGCTTTATAATGTGTTATAAAACTGACTATAATAACCATAATAACTCATAAGCGGTTATAAAACTGACTATAATAACCATAATAACTCATAAGCAGTTATAAAACTGACTATACTAACCATAATAACTCATAAGCGGTTATAAAACTGACTATAATAACCATAATAACTCATAAGCGGTTATAAAATGGACTATAATAACCATAATAACTCATAAGCAGTTATAAAACTCTTTACTCTGTTTAACTTTTTTTGTTAAATAGAGTAACATCACAGCCCCCATGAATCCAACTCCAGGTCATGTGAAGGAATATGCTTACTGTAATTGTGACAGCGAGGCCTTCTGTATGTACACTATAAATCTAGAACAACAAAGCGTCAGAGACACATTTTAGTGACTGTATGCATATGCATCAGCGTATTAAAGCACCACTGATGTGTTGGGGAATTATTCAGATATGGATCATGTTTCAATATTGTGGATTAGTGTGTTTGCCTTTTGCCATGTCTAGACCCAAGTTTACCCTCTACACTGTGTTTCTGAGTTGTATATTGTCTTATCAGAAAATTGTATTCTGTTGGCTATTGGGTCATTGTGGATGTTTTACAAAAAGTGTATAGATCTGATAAACTCACAATATTAAAACGAATTTAAATTCATATTTGAAAGACCTCATTTGACATTTCAGGAGCAGGCGTATTTGAATATGGTGGCACATTTCTATTGCTATATCTTCTAAAGTGACTTAACCTTCCCTTTCAAATGCCAGCGCAGCAATAAGTCATGGAAAAGATAGAAATACATATTAGTGTGGGGACTTAGATAAGCGCTTTGAAAGGTTCGTTTTATTTCCCATCTTAAAAGTTCAGGGTATTCATTTCTTAATCAGGGGGCTGAATCCCGGGACATATAATTGGCCCTATTAACCAAGCCAACCAGCTAGGGCTTCAATAGAAGTCACTGACTACAGTGCTGTGGAGGTTGGTTATCAGACCATCACTAGATAGCAGTGTTCAAAGAGAGAAAGAGCAAATCATAGAGTTATATGAGCATAAACTGTGTTATCGTTGTTGCTATAACTGAGCAAACTGGTGCCATAGACTGGTTCTATTCCAATCAGTAAAAGCACCTGCTGAATTCATAAGGTGGTAAATACAGTACACTTGTCTGACCTCTCTCCATCGATCTCATTCCTGCCAGCAGCTCAATACTGGCAATCATTATATACTGAACAAAAATATAAACGCAACATGTAAAGTGTTGGTCCCATGTTTCATGAGCTGAAATAAAATATCTCTGAAATGTTCAATTTTGTGCACAAATTTGTTAACATCGCTGTTAGTGAGCATTTCTCCTTTGCCAAGATAATCCATCCACCTGACAGGTGTGGCATATCAAGAAGATGATTAAACAGTATGATCATTACATAGGTACACCTTGTGCTGGGGACAATAAAACACTCAAAAATGTGCAGTTTTGTCACACAACGCAAAGTTTTGAAGGAGCGTGCAATTGGAATGCTGACTGCATGAATGTCCACCAGAGCTGTTGCCAGAGAATTGAATGTTCATTTCTCTACCATAAGTCGTTTCAGAGAATTGCAGACCACGTGTAACCACATCCAGCTTCTTCACCTAAGGGATCGTCTGAGACCAGCCACCCGGACAGCTGATGAAACTGAGGAGTATTTCTGTCTGTAATAAAGCCCTTTTGTGGGGAAAAACTCATTCTGATTGGCTGGGCCTGGCTCCCCAGTGGGTGAGTCATCTTGTTGAGGGAATAGGACCAGGACTGGACAAAATTAAGCCCATTTATCACCAACTGAGACAGAAAGCCATTGGAGGGGAATCTCAATTGGTACCTCAATTAGATTATTTATTCACAAAAATACAGAATGGCTGCGTTACAACACATTAGTACTTTCTTGTGACCGGTTCATCTCTCTCCCTAATGTACTGTGTGCTGTGGGAAAAGTATACCCTCCATGTCTCTTCTCAAGATACACTATTTACAGCCACACGAATGCAATAGCTGTAATGACTAGTCCAAAACAGGAAGGAAAATCCATCTGTCCAACCCACAACCAGCCCTCAATCCCACCTAACTCTGCAGACCACAGAAAGGTCTGTATTTGCTACTGAACAAATATACTGAACAAGAATATAAACGCAACATGCAACAATTTTACTGTCACAGTTCATATAAGGAAATCAGTCAATTGAAATAAATAAATTAGGCCCTAATCTATGGATTTCACATGACTGGGCAGAGGCGCAGCCATGAGTGGGCCTGGGAGGGCATAGGCCCACCCATTTGGGAGCCAGGCCCACTCATGGCTGCGCCTCTGCCCAGTCATGTGAAATCCATAGATTAGGGCCTAATTTATTTATTTCAATTGACTGATTTCCTTATATGAACTGTGACAGTAAAATTGTTGCATGTTGCGTTTATATTCTTGTTCAGTATATTTGTTCAGTAGCAAATACAGACCTTTCTGTGGTCTGCAGAGTTAGGTGGGATTGAGGGCTGGTTGTGGGTTAGACAGATGGATTTTCCTTCCTGTTTTGGACTAGTCATTACAGCTATTGCATTCGTGTGGCTGTAAATAGTGTATCTTGAGAAGAGACATGGAGGGTATACTTTTCCCACAGCACACAGTGCATTAGGGAGAGAGATGAACCGGTCACAAGAAAGTACTAATGTGTTGTAACGCAGCCATTCTGTATTTTTGTGAATAAATAATCTAATTGAGGTACCAATTGAGATTCCCCTCCAATGGCTTTCTGTCTCAGTTGGTGATAAATGGGCTTAATTTTGTCCAGTCCTGGTCCTATTCCCTCAACAAGATGACTAACTCTACTGGATACGTAACGTGGGCAGGCATTGGAAAGATAATGAGTTGTAATCAACAATGAACAATAGGTAACTTGAGACACAACCCTCTGAGCTTCTTGTTGGTCCCTCACCATAGATAGTTGTCATACTGTAGTAAATAGTAGGAGAAAAACTGACCTTTAACTTAAATTAATGAACATAATTCAAGATTGCTGTTACTGTTGGTTTGTTACATGGTAAGCAATTTACAATCAGAAAAAGAAAGCCCCTTTAAGGTGGATTTATAGTCTACAGTAACTGTATGTATAGTATGCATGTAGGCTTGTATGTATGTATGATTGGACAGGTCCCTCCTAATAGGCCACTCCCTGGGGACTGATCTGATTGATATAACTATAGTAACTGGGCCTTGGCTTGTGTGATGGACACATAGGATAAATCTTTCTCTCAGTTGACTCACAACATGCCTCTGATATTCATTGATTTGCAACTGAACACAATGCTCCTTGTTTTCAATACATGTTCACTATTTAACAATGATTAAGCAATATACATTCTACCTGCTGAGTAGACAGTGCATGGTTATATGCCTGCTGGAATTGGTTGACTTACAGTATACTGTGGAAGGCTACATGTGATGTGTAGACCAGTATTATCAGTGTGCATCTCCCTTGGATTGCAGAAAAGCCCTGACCAGTAGCAGAGCCCTCCCTGAAGAGACAACATTAATCAATGGCCATATAACCTGAGCCAATTACACAGTCTCACCTCTGTCCTCAGACTAGCCTCATCCCCTCCATCAGCTCTTACTGAGAGCTAAATGAAGGCCAATCCTGACCTGTGACATAATTTTTAATGAAGGTACTGCACTCACATTAAAATGAACATTTTTGGTTGGTTACAATATGCTGCAGTATGTGTAGTAATGCAACCCAGAATAAGCCATGGTTTCACTATGCTTAGTTGGGAAGAGGTATTACATATTTTTTGTTGAACACTCCTATCATGAACTGATGAGAGTATTGAGCAAATGTAGGTAGTCCCAGCAGGTAATCCATTGTGTCCACATGACAGCATTCAATGTGATATTTTTCTCTGAGTCAAATGTGTTTTGTGCCAAAGGGAAGGAATGGAGAATAGTCATAGTTATTACAGCAAACAGATCCTGTGGTAGTGATAAAGCGTTAGGCGAATATCCCAAAATGTCAGGCACATCATGAGACGTGGGGGTGGAGGTCTGTTGGAACCAGAGGGAGGCAGCCTTGCTGCGATAAGCCTGAGGGGCTGCCATTCTCACTACTGTGAGTGACATCAAACTGCCTTTTAACACTCAGGCTTGGCCTGGCTTCTCATAAAAGGAGACAGAGTGGACTGGAGAGAAGTACAAATAGAATTTAGTAAACGGCAAGAACGTCCCTCAGAAGCTAGGAGGTTATTTTTCCTCAGCACTTCAGAGGCATATGCTGTAGGAGTTACAATTCCTTTATTGTTTGATATTGAGACCATTTTCAAGTGTCCCCACAAATCCCATTACCGTCTGTACTGTTGATGATGGTTTACATTCAAATGATGTACGGTATCATTCTGCATGTCCTTTATTGTTTTTTATGAGTAGTAGAAAGATTCAAATAAATGGCAACATGCAGTAGGCAAGGACACCTTTTGTGTGCCTAAACTTGATATTATGACCAATCTGTCTTTCAATTGTCACCTGGCAGGAGTTATGAATAATGTAATCCTCATTTGGTCCGTTCTCTCTCTATTTACTTTCTTATATCATTTAAAACAAAATATCTTTCAATGGTAAATCCCTTTGTCTAAAAAGAAAGTATTTGAGAAACTTCCCAAAGTGAAAGCCTTATTATTCACAGAGGGAGGTAGCAACAGTATGAGCATTTTGTGCTATTTTTGACAATCGCCCGACAGTCCCCAGCTGGCTGCCTCCATGTCACTCCTGACCCCTTCCTTGACCCCCACACAGGCTACCTGTCAGAACAAACTGCACTGAGGTATACAGTTGAGCACACAAGAGAACAGTCCTGCTGGCTTCACGTCCCAAAGAAGACTACCAATGGAGAACTTATTTTCTTGTTATGATACTGTCTTCTCCTGAATTCCTCTCCCTTGAACTGTTCCTCTTTTTTCTGTCTTGTTTTAACCACTTTACCTACTAAACAGAACTACGTTCTAATGCTTGGTACAGGTTTGTAATTTTTTTTTGTCATTTAGCAGACGCTCATATCCAGAGCAACTTACGGTAGTGATTTTTTGTATTCACATGCTGTATTTCTGCCACTATTCTACATTGTTGTTTTTGTTGACACAGTGGTCCTTTATCTTGTGTTCAGTATTCATGACATACCCCAGACACTTATACACACAGATCAGATTCAGGATTCACCTTTAACGCATCATTGCATTGTCCTCAAGTGGCTGCTGTCAAACGGCAGACAGGCCCTCAGGTACTGGGACACAAGTGAACTATTCAGGAGTCAATTTGACCCTGCAAAACAATTAGCACTGTTATTATGTTGTGTTCTGTGTGACGAAGTGGCTTCAAGCCCAAGCAATCTGTAGAATGTACTCCCAAGCTGGCCCTCGTTTTCAAGATTGACGCCCAGGCAGTGAGCCGTGGAGGGAGGCGATTGACTCACTGAGACCGTGGAGGTAACTGGGCTGCTTAAGCACTGGCATAGAAACCATGTTCTCCAGCCAGAGCAATCACAATGCTTCTGCTCCAAATCACCTGTTTTGTGGATTGTTACCTTTGTGAAGCTGTATGACCTGCAGGCCGACTCTCGCCGGTCCACTGGAGTCACAATCATTCGCTTTACCCCTGTGCTGAATATTCCCCCAGCACCCCAGAAGGTACTTAGAGACTGACGGTGTAGAAAAGCCATCCAACGACCAATAATGAAAGACATCTTTCTCTCTCATTCTCTGCCTGTGTATCTACGTATGCACATGTGGGTATGTGCGTACGGATGTGTTTGTGTGTGTCTAAAATAAAGGTAAATTATTTGCTTCTCAAGTGTTGCTCATTGATAATTGCCCCCTCCCCATTCTGTGATGTTGTGTTTCAGAATATTGTTGATATGTTTGCAAATATCTTAACAATATTACAAAGCTAACTGTGTGTATGGTAGATTAGAATATCCTACCAGACAACTCCATATGGCTGTGGTTCTTCCTCACTTTCACAGAAGCCAGGAATTTCAAGGCTGTTTGTCCACTAACCTTGAAACAATCTGCAGGCCTGTGGTCAATGTAGCAGGCCGATAGTGATACCAGTGATGACGCAGACAGGCAGGAAGAGGCGTATAGAGCCGGGTCCACATCTGATCTCTTCCACACCACAGTGGACCTGTAGAGGATCAATGGTCATTAATTACAACCTACATTGTGGTATAGACAAGAGATTCTGAGTGGGCGTCAACAATGGAGCATCATCCAATTAATGGACTGACAAGAAACCAAGCTATTTTACTCTTCACGAGCTATACACAGCAAAAATTGGAGTGTTGAAATTTCAGGGTTAAACATTTCCGAGTTGATTTTCACTCCCAGAGTGTAATTTTAACATATTCTGATTTAAATGGTGTTCAGTGTTGGAGTTATTTGACAGAGTTGATCTGGTCAGTGTTAACCCAACTCCGCAGAGATGTAATTAAGCTCCGCCCATGCATTTCACTTCTTCGGTTGGAGACAGAGGAGACAAGTCGGCGCCATTTTCTCCCTCCCATGCAGTACTACACAGTAAGTGCAATTAACTCAAACTTACTGAAACAATTATATAAATTGATGCTGAGAATTTCAGTATGAACAATGAAACATCTACAGAGAATATATGCCTAACAAAACCGTGTTTGTTGCCAGGACTGAGCAGCAAATATGTCCTGGTGATTAGCTAGCTAGAAGTGTATTTACATTTACATTTACGTCATTTAACAGACGCTCTTATCCAGAGCGACTTACAGAGCGTTCTTCCTTTAAATGTTTATTTACTTTGTCAAACTTCCTTGCATGTCTCAGTCAAAATGCTGGTCCAGGTGAAGTACAGCCAACAGCAGAAATATGTGAAGCTGGATGAGGATGAAGGACGGTTTGACTTTATGCAATTCCATGAAAACGGTTACCATGGCTTAGGAAAAAGGTTTTAAACCACACCCATGTTCTTTTAAAAGCTCATTGTGCAAGCTCCATAATGTTGTCGATTCTGATTTCTTTACATGCCTTTATCAGACTCTTTTATACAGTAAATGGGGTTAAATTGCTAATCATTTTCAGTTCTGTAATGTGTGCTTCATAGAGTGTAAAGTATTAATATACACCAAAACAGTCAATAAAAAAAGCCAATCATCAATTTTTAAATTTGGACTTAAGAGGGAATGGGTTATGTGAGGGAAAATGCTCTAGGTCTATTTAAGGATTATACAGTGGTGGATGTATGTATTTAACGTGAACAGTTATTGGCTGTGAGGCAAGAAACAGTGCTGACTTCAAAGGCACATTCAGTTTGACCTTACTATCTTTTCCAGTCATCGAGAGATTTTGCCTGCCACCTGATGCAAAAGTTATATACAAGGATGCAACAGGGACAGAAGTTGATGCAGAAATATTCAGCGACCCCGTTGGACAAGGCAATGTGGTGCTGACAGTATTCTCAGATCAGGGTGAGATATCAAGGCAGGTATAATAAAGCACTTTACACCTTACATAATATAATGATTTGCATTTTTTCTATTCCTTTAGAATTCTCTGATTTCTCCTTGTCTTCTGCTTCTGAGACGTCTGACTCAAGCTTCAGCTCAAGTGCATCAACTATAATCCTAGATGATGTCCCTAGCAAGAGACAAAGAATTGAGTATACACACGATGCTGTGTCTGCTGAACAGGTTTCTTAATGCTTTCACATTTTTTCACTCTGAGTCTCTAGAAAAGCTATTTATCACCATGTTTTGTATTCTAATGTTTTAGTTTTTTATTAGTTGATTGAAGCTGTGCTAAGAGGCAAGTCTGGGGGTGAAGAAGTACTACAGGAGTACAAAACAACAGAAATCCTAACAGATGCTGCAAGAAGAAAAATGGTTAACATCCTGGTGGCTCACATGATTGACAATCATGGGTGTTTGTTTCACATTGTTTTTATTTGTGCCAAATAACTGCATGGCCATTGCATAAATGTACTAATTTAATATCTCCTCTCAGGCACCGCCCCACTAAAGCAATCAGAGAAGATTATGCACGTGGGATAGTGATGTTGTTCCCTTCCCTCAAGGATCCATACTCCAAGAAGGGCTATGTAATAGGCATTATTATTGTTAACTCTTTCATGTCATGTTGTGACACAAAACTGTGTGGACGACATTGATATTTGAATTCCGTGAGATTTCTCATGAGCCTGGTATGACAAAGCATTTATTTTAATTTTTTTCATTTCAGGAACACTTCTATTGTCACGTTCGTTATAAACGGCGGACCAAGGCGCAGCGTGAAATGCGTACATCTTTTATTAAGTACACACACGAACAAAAACAACAAACCAAACGATACGTGAAGTCCTAGGTTAATACACCAAAACAAACCTTACGGAAACAAGATCCCACAAATAACTAGTGCCAACAGGCTGCCTAAGTATGGTTCCCAATCAGAGACAATGAGAACCAGCTGCCTCTGATTGGGAACCACCCTGGCCAACATAGAAAACACGAACTAGAACAAAACATAGAAAATCACACATAGAAAATCCACACCCTGGCTCAACATATAAGAGTCCCCAGAGCCAGGGCGTGACAGTACCCCCCCCAAAGGCGCGGACTGCGACCGCGCCAACCAAACCCAACAGGGGAGGGGCCGGGTGGGCATTCCGCCTCGGAGGCGGATCCGGCTCCGGGCGTGACCACCACTCTCTCGCTACCCCCCCGTAGCGCCCCTGGTCTGGTCCCGCTTGCCGGAGCTGGACTGGACACCGGTGGAGCGGATTGCTCAGGTGCGGGCTGTGCCGGACTGACGACGCGCACCACTGGCTTGGTGCGGGGAGCAGGAACAGGCCGGACCGGGCTGGCGATGTGCACCACTGGCTTGGTGCGGGGAGCAGGAACGGGCCGGACCGGGCTGACGACGCGCACCACTGGCTTGGTGCGGGGAGCAGGAACAGGCCGGACCGGGCTGGCGACGCGCACCACAGGCTTGGTGCGGGGAGCAGGAACGGGCCGGACCGGGCTGGCGACGTGCACCACAGGCTTGGTGCGGGGAGCAGGAACGGGCCGGACCGGGCTGGCGGCAGCGCACCACAGGCTTGGTGCGGGGAGCAGGAACGGGCCGGACCGGGCTGGCGACGCGCACCACTGGCTTGGTGGCTTGGTGCGGGGAGCAGGAACGGGCCGGACCGGGCTGGCGACGCGCACCACAGGCTTAGTGCAGGGAGCAGGAACGGGCCTGACCGTACTGGGAACACACACCACTGGCCTTGTGCGGGAATCAGGAACGGGCCGGACCGGACTGGTGACACACACCACTTGCTTGGTGCGAGGAGCGGGACTGGGTTTCCTCACAAACCTCCGCTCCCTCTGCTGCCTACTCAGTTCCTCTCGCCGTGCCTCCACACTCTCCTTCTCCCTCGTGACCAGTGACCCCCGTAACCTAGCGGCCTCCTCTGCTAACCGGCTGAACCGCTCTATCGCGGCCTCCTGCTGCCTCGTCGTCCACGGCGTGAGCCCCCCCTAAAATTTTTTTGGGCTTGTCTCTCCCCCGTGCTCAGGGCCTCCATCCCTCTTGCCAGACTCTCACTCATCTCCTCCCAGGTCCATCCTCTCTCCTCGTCACGCTGCTTGATCCAGTCGAGGTGGGATCTTCTGTCACGTTCGTTATAAACGGCGGACCAAGGCGCAGCGTGATATGCGTACATCTTTTATTAAGTACACACACGAACAAAAACAACAAACCAAACGATACGTGAAGTCCTAGGTTAATACACCAAAACAAACCTTACGGAAACAAGATCCCACAAATAACTAGTGCCAACAGGCTGCCTAAGTATGGTTCCCAATCAGAGACAACGAGAACCAGCTGCCTCTGATTGGGAACCACCCTGGCCAACATAGAAAACACGAACTAGAACAAAACATAGAAAATCACACATAGAAAATCCACACCCTGGCTCAACATATAAGAGTCCCCAGAGCCAGGGCGTGACATCTATGATGCTGCAAGCAGCACAGGATACATTTATTGGCGTCTGAAAACAGTCCAGAGGAAGATTCGTTGAGGATCTGCATGGCACCAAATAGCCCAATTGACTTTTCTCCAGGGGGCCCAAATTTCCAAAGGACTGTTAATGTTGAAAGACAGCTTGATGGTGATGCTTGCCAAGAGGGCATGTCTTTGCTCAACCATACCACAGACAATTCCCTGATTTTCCAGAAGATGAGAGAGACCTTTCAGCACCGTCAGAAGCTCGTTAATGACCCAGGCAGAAGTGTTGATATCCTCTCCAGCTTCCCAAGATTCCTGGATACAAAAGGATTGGTAAGTTTGGGATGAGATGTTTAGAATGGCTTGAAATGTGAAAGTATTTCCTGAAGTTGTAGTAGTTTAATATCTTCTTTCTTAAAGGTGGACCAACACTTCACTCTCCTATTTGATGACGACACATCCTCCAGGCTTCTTCAGAAATGGGATTTGTTCTTCAAGCCAAATGTCATAAAAGAGGCTAAGCCGCTCACCTCAACACCAGAGTTGCGTCGCTTGGTGCAGTCAGCAGAAAGTCCCCCAGGAAGTGGTATTGATGAGGCAACAAGTGAGTTGTTTTTATTTATTTTATTTTAATAAATTTGCTATTATTGCAGTTAAACTATAACTGCAATAATATTTCATTTCTTTATTCTGTGTATCTCTGAACGTTGATCTGATTTTTGGGATAAATGTGACTAATAGATGGATGAGGGTTTAAAACATTCTCATAATGCCTCCCTGTTCTCATTCAAACTTGAAAAGTATTACATTTGAAGAGTTTTCAGTTAATTCTTGTGACTCTTTGTCCTCAGCCTACGACCAAGAAATGGCTTCCCTGTTGTTGCTGTTAAATCTCCTTCCACCACCTCCAGGGGGACTGAATGCTCCAAAAATTAATGTGATGCAGTTGAGACTTGTTGTCTTTCATAAGGTAATTATATTATTAAGGTGATTATAATAATTTGTCACGTCACCTTCTTAGCCACATATGTAAATGAGGGTTGTTAAAAAGTGGATGGAATTGTAATTAAGTCTTCATTCCCATCTTGCACTAGCCAATGAAAAGATGTTTGAATAATCACTTCTATAATGTAGTTTTCTCTGTGGCTGCACATTATTCTTGTGTCTAATTTTCAGTTTTCTGATCTCAACCCTAGTCATGCTACAGTTTGGAGGAGCATCTCCGCAACCAGCAGGGTCGGCAGCCGTACCTCCTCGCTGTTGGGCGTCAGAAGAGCAAGATTGAGAGCTTCTACATCACAATGGATAAGCGTCTCATCCCATGCAAGGCAAACCGCTCCCTCGGGGCATGTGATGAACTTTTCAAAGCACATTTTGTGTTTAATTTGTCTTACGATGTGGCACTTGTGAATTTTTACACATTCCTGCAGACAACAGTGTATAACATTGATGTGGGGAAAATGAAGGAGTCACCCAGAGTTAAAGACTTGAGAGCGAGACTGCTTAACCAGCCAGTAGCACTCTGACCCTGTGAGTAAGAAGCTATAACAATGTTGACCTGTTTCATGTGTCAGAAATATTATCCCAGCAGTCAACAGTTGATTTCACATTTAAGAGATGAACATGGTTACTATCCTGGACCCAAGTTCAAATTGTTTTGTTCTCAGCAAGGCTGTAGGCATCAGTTCCTAACATATAGAGGTTTTCGGAAGCACCTTAATAGTGTTCATAGTAATGTTCAGCAAATTGCTCAAACTTCAACTGTTGCATGTTCATCTAGTGAGCCAGTTGCAACTTCATCTCAGGCACATGCTTTGGAGGACACATTTAATCCACAAAATCAATGTAGCTCTTCCAGTGTTTATTCTGAGAGCAATGTTTCAGGACTTACTAAAGATCCAACTAAAGAAATGTGTGCATCCATCGTGGCCAAATTACAGGGGAGTGGGATTTCCAACAGTTTGGTATCCTCAATTGTAGGAGATTTGGAAGAACTAACAAGTGAGATTCGCTCACAAGCAAAGCATACAGCTATTTCTGCTTTACCTATAACTGACCCCAACATATCTGTGATAAATGAATCTTTTAAAGATTATGAAAACCCGTTCACAAATGTAAATACAGAATGGAAACGAAATAAATACTTCCACCAAAAATGGGGAGTTGTCGAGCCAGTAGAAATAACACTGGGAGTGAGATATGACAACAGGCGAAATCAGAATCCAGTACTTATGATCAAGTACCTGTGAAGGATACTTTTATATAGGTGCCGATTTTAGAAACATTGAAGTTCATGTGCAGAAATCCAGACATTTGTGTTTTGCTAAAGAAAGAGTGTAGATCAGAGCCTGACACTTATACTGACTTTTTTGATGGAAGTTATTTTAAAACCCACCCTTTGTTTACAGCTAATAGACATGCATTACAAATCCAACTATACTATGACGATTTTGAAACAGCCAATCCCCTTGGCTCCAAATGTGGAATTCACAAAATTGTCTCTCTTTATTTTGTTGTAAGAAACTTTCCCCCCAAATTTAATTTGGTTTTGATGAACATTCATTTGGTAACACTTTTTCACACACAAGATCTGCACAAGTATGGTTTTGATGTTATACTAGAACCGTTGATAAATTATTTGAAAAAACTAGAAAGCCAAGGGCTTTCAGATGAGCAGGTATATGGTACAATCTGTCACATCACTGGAGATAATCTAGGGATGCACGCAACTCTTGGTTTTAATGAGTCATTCAGTAGCCGTCATTTCTGTCGCCTTTGTTTGATTGAGAAGAATGATTGTCAAATGGTATACAGTGAGGATGATCCTAAGGTGATCCTTCGTGGAAAAGATATGTTTGAAATGCATTGCCAGTCTCTCCAGGAAAACCCACAATTGAAGTCACTTTATGGTTTGAAAAAAAGATCTACACTTAATTCATTGAAGTATTTCCATGTTTGTAATAACTATTCATTTGATATCATGCATGATCTTCTTGAGGGTGTGGTTCAGTATGAGATCAAATTGCTTTTTGGATATCTCACACAACACTGTCAGAACAGGACTTGCTTTCCAGGATTTATGGTTTTGATTATGGATTTTTAGAACAAAAAAATCGTCCTACAAAGATTATTTTGGAGAGTGTTGGCAATGGCATTGGTTTGAATTCTATTCAGACATTGTGTCTTGTGAAAAACATCCCACTGTTGTTTGGTGACATTATTCCTGCAGGAAACAAAAACTGGAATTTTTTACTGTTGTTACTTCAAATAATGAACATAATTTTTTCACCTTCTCTCACTCTAGGTATGACAATATATTTAAAGCATTTGATTGTTGACCACCACAAACTATTTAAGCACTTGTATCCACATAGAAACTTGATACCTAAGCATCATTTTATGATCCATTACCCATCTTCTATAAGGAAAATTGGCCCCTTATTATATACGTGGTGTATGAGGTTTGAGGCCAAACACAAGCTGTTTAAAGATTGTTTTAAAAATTTCAAAAACATAACCAAATCGCTTGCTAAAAAGCATCAGATGGCCATTGCTTATCACTGGGAAACCTTCACCCTCAAACAAAATGAGTATGGGCCAATTAAATATTTTCTCTTCAGAGATGAGAATGTCGTCAACAATGAAATGCTTGAAACGATCTTGTCAAAATATGTTTTCTCAACTAGTTGGGTTAAAGTTGATGGTGTAGAGTATAAAGCTGGACTAGTTATTTGCAGTGCAATGGAAGAAGACATGCCAGTCTTTTGTCAAATAAGTGATGTACTTTTGGTTGAAGATCATTTTTTTTTTTGACAAACAAGCTATTTACAGAGAATTTTGATGACCATCATCATGCATTCAGAGTATTACGAAGTGCGGAAAGATGTCTACTAAAAATGTCTGAGCTTAAATTTCATAAACCGTTTGATATTCAAAGCTCATACAATGTTTCAGATGAAAGTCTGTACATTATACCTTCATTCACAATGTTTTAATTCAACTGACTGCAAGGGAGAAAAGGCACAAATAAATGTTTTTAACAATGATTGTTTATTGTGATGAATTCTTATTAATATAAGTATATATTAAATTAATTAATAAATAATATTGAATAAATTAACAATTAATTAACATTTTTTCAGTGTAGATAATTGACACTTTAGGGAGTGAAATTAACACTACACAAATAGTTTTAAAAAATTAACTCAGAGCAGTGTTAGTTGTCTAATCCCTTAGTGTAACTTTAACTCTGTTTTGCGAGTTAAAAAAGGAACTCTGGCAGAGTGTTAAATGTTTAACTATTTTGAAAGTGTTAATTTAACTCTGGAGAGTGTGGACCTATATAAACCCTCAAAAAGTGTTGAAATCAACTCTGTGGGAGTTAATTCAACACTGGACTTTTTGCTGTGTAAGGACAGTTTTTAGTTTTTTGTTCAGAAAACGTCATCGGCATGCCACTTAGCTCAACATGGCTCAACATTTCCTGTAGTGGGCTGTCCTTAGTGTTCACTGTGATGGGTGGTACCTTTGCAGGGTTATGGAGTTTATCGATGTTGATGCCATAACAGAAAATGTCTTGAGATTCTGTATCAGACTAGTCACACAAGGTGTAGACATATGCATATCTATGGTGTAGACTGCCTATCCTCACATTTATTTCTCTGTAGATCAGCCAAAATCTGAAAATAATGATTACACCTAACTGAGACCTCAGATTACTAGAGTCTGAAGATCTGCATCCGAGTCAACCTCCATCACACTGCAGTTCCACCAGAAGATCTATAAACGACAGGAACACTTGTTCTTATTTATGTTTGTTTGCTACTTCAGCTCCCCTGGAGTAAGACTAGTTTATGTGAAAGTTTCCCTCCCATGAAAGCATATGGCCCTGGTCCATGAGCTGAGGTTGCATTACACCGGAGCTGCAGTATCAGCGGTAATAATTTCAATAACTTTATTCCCTCATCTGATATTCATAGACAGCAGTTGGCATAACTATTAGTATACATGAGTAATGTGCTGCAGATGCAACAGTCCGCAACGGTTTCAGCAACACCACATTGACAAGTAATAATTCAAACCATCCTGCATTTAATTCAGTGTGCAGCTAATTATTTCCTGCTTAAAACGTGTGGGAGTTTGAAAGATTAAGAAACATTTGGAACAGACCATGAGGGAAAGTAGGCTTAAGTGAGAGGAGCTGGAAGACTGTGGCTATAATGTGCTCATTGGATTTTTATTAAAACAGTTTGAATGACAGGACCCCTATCAACTTCTGCCAGGTGTTTGCGCACAGATTAGACTCATTTTCATTTCCTTGCCAACATCTCCGCCTGGTCAAATCTGTCTCCCCTGGTTCCCCAGTTTTTGGTCTGGAGTTTAGAGTTTTCACTGTGGTAAGAAAAACAGATGCTTGTGCAGGGCCATTGTCAGCTCAAACAATGTGTGTGTGTGTGTGTGAGAGTGCGCGTGTGTGTTTGTTCCCTCCTGACCAGACTAACTGACACACCCCTTGTGGCGACAGGACAACAATAATAATTATACATCAAGATTCATGGCACACTCCACCACAGAGATGTTATGAGAAAAGTAGTGTTGTTATCCAGCGCACAGCACATTCTGTTCTCCCTCCAGCAGTGAGGTTAAAACTGTCATTAAAATGAAATTTTCTCCATAGGGCATCATTTCCTATTTGTAAAACAAGCATAAGTTGAAAATGTTAGTAAAGCAATCAAATGACCAGGAGGACTTAGTGGTGAGCAGTGTAGACAGGCAGGTGCGTGGATGACAGGGTTATTGAATCACAGTCTCAGCAGGCTCAAGTGAAACGGAGACAAACAGTAAAGTAAACAGCACAGTGTACCCAGGGCTGATGGGGAGATTGGGCATTACAGGCCTGTTAACAGACCAAATCTATTCCACTACACACAGAACTCAGCAGGAACACCAGTGCTTAATTTGAGCCGGATCCTGCCGGAACAGGATCTGGCACCTCTCAGTTTTGGACTGTTTTGTTCAGGAACCTATTTTCCCGGATCTGGTAACTCTCCTGGCATGAAGAATAATTGTCACTGTTTGCAATGTAGAAATGCCAATAAAAGCGATCAGTGTTAATTCGAGTTGCCTCCTCTGTAATTCTCCTGCCCCATAAAAAATGTCATGTGAAAACGTGCCTGATATTCTAAGAATCGATTTGTGTTGGTCCGGCCCGGGTTTATGGTTTGCGCAACATTGTAGCCTGTAGACCAACGCGTGGCCATTGCTGTGGTGAGAGAGAGAAGCGCACCTGAATCTCTCACATAACTAGAGTGAGATTCACTGAAATTACAGTATATCATTCAGAATGCTACACCAGGAGTAGGCCTATAATATAGCTCCAGATGATCAATAGCTTATATTTAAAAAAATGCCTAGTTGTGGATTGTGTGTAGCCCAATCACAAGGTACAGCCTACAGTTGGGAACGTGTGGCAAATCTGTCAGTGAACAGCATGCAGCCAAAACAGGCCTTTCGCAATATTTCAAATACACTGCTCAAAAAAATAAAGGGAACACTTAAACAACACAATGTATCTCCAAGTCAATCACACTTCTGTGAAATCAAACTGTCCACTTAGGAAGCAACACTGATTGACAATACATTTCACATGCTGTTGTGCAAATGGAATAGACAACAGGTGGAAATTATAGGCAATTAGCAAGACACCCCCAAAAAAGGACTGGTTTTACAGGTGGTGACCACAGACCACTTCTCAGTTCCTATGCTTCCTGGCTGATGTTTTGGTCACTTTTGAATACTGGCGGTGCTTTCACTCTAGTGGTAGCATGAGACGGAGTCTACAACCCACACAAGTGGCTCAAGTAGTGCAGCTCATCCAGGATGGCACATCAATGCGAGCTGTGGCAAGAAGGTTTGCTGTGTCTGTCAGCGTAGTGTCCAGAGCATGGAGGCGCTACCAGGAGACAGGCCAGTACATCAGGAGACGTGGAGGAGGCCGTAGGAGGGCAACAACCCAGCAGCAGGACTGCTACCTCCGCCTTTGTGCAAGGAGGAGCAGGAGGAGCACTGCCAGAGCCCTGCAAAATGACCTCCAGCAGGCCACAAATGTGCATGTGTCTGCTCAAACGGTCAGAAACAGACTCCATGAGGGTGGTATGAGGGCCCGACGTCCACAGGTGGGGGTTGTGCTTACAGCCCAAAACCGTGCAGGACGTTTGGCATTTGCCAGAGAACACCAAGATTGGCAAATTCGCCACTGGCGCCCTGTGCTCTTCACAGATGAAAGCAGGTTCACACTGAGCACATGTGACAGACGTGACAGAGTCTGGAGACGCCGTGGAGAACGTTCTGCTGCCTGCAACATCCTCCAGCATGACCGGTTTGGCGGTGGGTCAGTCATGGTGTGGGGTGGCATTTCTTTGGGGGCCGCACAGCCCTCCATGTGCTCGCCAGAGGTAGCCTGACTGCCATTAGGTACCGAGATGAGATCCTCAGACCCCTTGTGAGACCATATGCTGGTGCGGTTGGCCCTGGGTTCCTCCTAATGCAAGACAATGCTAGACCTCATGTGGCTGGAGTGTGTCAGCAGTTCCTGCAAGAGGAAGGCATTGATGCTATGGACTGGCCCGCCCATTCCCCAGACCTGAATCCAATTGAGCACAGCTGGGACATCATGTCTCGCTCCATCCACCAACGCCACGTTGCACCACAGACTGTCCAGGAGTTGGCGGATGCTTTAGTCCAGGTCTGGGAGGAGATCCCTCAGGAGACCATCCGCCACCTCATCAGGAGCATGCCCAGGCGTTGTAGGGAGGTCATACAGGCACGTGGAGGCCACACACACTACTGAGCCTCATTTTGACTTGTTTTATGGACATTACATCAAAGTTGGATCAGTCTGTAGTGTGGTTTTTCACTTTAATTTTGAGGGTGACTCCAAATCCAGACCTCCATGGGTTGATACATTTGATTTCCATTGATAATTTTTGTGTGATTTTGTTGTCAGCACATTCAACTATGTAAAGAAAAAAGTATTTAATAAGATTATTTCATTCATTCAGATCTAGGATGTGTTATTTTAGTGTTCCCTTAATTTTTTTGAGCAGTGTACAATCGTGGGAAAACACAGGTTGGAAAGCAAATGGCTCCTGATGAAAAGAGAAGGCTAATCTGTCTGTAAGCTACCAAACGATTTGATCAACTTCCAAATAGGCCTATGGTTGAGCAAACAGTATTTTTTTACAAAGTAAAACAAGAGAGAGATTAGGCTTTTGGCATGAGCGCATCTGCCAAGCTTTTTTAAGATGATAATTCCCTCCTCACATTGTACAATACGTGTGTCTCCACACACCTAGGCCTAGGCTATTGGTGTATTCAATACCAGGTAGTTTTTATTGATGTCAGATTCTCCATTTGTCAGTGTCAAAGTAGCCTGTCATTTCAATTATTTGTTAGGTATTAAAAAATATTCAGTCATAAAAAATTATGTAGAATAGCAGGAAATGCATTTATAAAAAGGACACATTTTTCCTGGACCCTAGGATACAAACAAGTCCTAAGATCCTCCTTCCACTGCAACTCTTCCACAGGTTGCTGTTGAAAATGAGAATGTGCTCTCAATCAACTTAGCTGGTTGTGAAGTTAGTAAAGTGAGCAAAATGAATGAAATGCAATCCCTGTGACATTTTGGAATGTTGTCCCACTCCTCTTAAATGGCTGTACAAAGTTGCTGGATATTGGCGGGAACTGGAATACGCTGTCATACACGTCGATCCGGAGCATCCCAAACATGCTGAGTGGGTGACATGTCTGGTGAGTATGCAGGCCATGGAACTTGGAAATGTTCAGCTTCCAGGAATTGTGCACAGATCCTTGCAACACTGCACCGTGCATTATTATGCTGAAACATGAGGTGATGGCGGCAGATGAATGGCACGACAATGGCTCAGGATCTCATCACGGTATCTCTGTGCATTCAAATTGCTATCGATAAAATGTAATTGTTTTCATTGTCCATAGCTTATGCCTGCCCATACCATAACCCCACCACCACCATGGGGCACTCTGTTCACAACGTTGACATCAGCAAACCGCTCGCCCACACAACGCCATCGGTGAAGAGCACACTTCTCCAGCGTGCCAGTGGCCATAGAAGGTGAGCATTTGCCCACTGATGTTGGTTACAACGCCGAACTGCAGTCAGGTCAAGACCCTGGTGAGGACAACAAGCACGCAGATGAGCTTCCCTGAGAAGGTTTCTGACAGTTTGTGCAGACATTCATCGGTTGTGCAAATCCACAGTTTCATCAGCTGTCCGGGTGGCTGGTCTCAGACGATCCTACAGGTGAAGAAGCCGGATGTGGAGGTCCTGGGCTGGTGTCCATACACGTGGTCTGAGGTTGTGAGGCCGGTTGGACATACTACCAAATTCTCAAAAACGACGTTGGAGGCGGCTTATGGTGGAGAAATGAACATTCAATTATCTGACAACAGCTCTGGGTGACATTCCTGCAGTCAGCATGACAATTGCACGCTCCCTCAAAACTTGAGACATCTGTGGCATTGTGTTGTGTGACAAAACTGCACATTTTAGAGTGGACTTTTATTTCACCAGCACAAGGTGCACCTGTGTAATGATCATGCTGTTTAATCAGCTTCTTGATATGCCATACCTGTCAGATGGATGGATTATCTTGGCAAAGGAGAAATGCTCACTAACAGGGATGTAAACAAATTTGTGCACAACATTTAACAAGAAAAACGTTTTTTTGTGCATTTGGAAGATTTCTGGGATCTTTTATTTCAGCCCTTGAGACATAGGACCAACACTTTACATGTTGCGTTTATATTTTTGTTCAGTGTACTTATCTTTCCATTCGAAATACTCTCCTTCAGAAAATAGAAAGGACAGGAGCCAGACACTACAAGTTGGATGTTGACATTGCCTCTACTGTTTCAGTCAATGACTGAAACACATGATCTCATCCACTGATGGACAGGTCAGTAGCTTCTACAACTAAAACACCACTCCATTGACTGAGACATACGTAAATGTTTCATACATCTACAGCAAGTGGATACCCACAGAAAAGTCAAACATATTGGGGGGTTTTCTGAAACAATTTTGTTGAGCACGCTTTTTCCGTTGTGTTGTTCGGGGTGTAGATAACACATTTAATCTCATGTTCAAACTTTCTCTTTCGTGAATGATATGTGGCCACAATAGCTTTATGTGAAATGTGGATGTGAAATCCGTAAGCAGGGAATTGTATTTTTCAGAAGCAATCTCTTAGGCTTACTGTGCCAGAGACTGACGCTATGATGTAGTTTAAATGTCATGGAACCCTGGCTTGTGACAGACACCAAATGAGCAGCCATTTACCCAAAATGTATTTTGTTGCAAACTGCCATCAAGCATTGCAGGGAGAAACAGTGATAAATATGTTTGGTATACAAAATCCCATCTATAATGAAGGAGCTAGGCAATGGCAGTGCTTCCTGTCTTGCTGAGCAAGAGCTGAGTAATTACCCTCACAGTTCTAGTAGCGACATTTTGTCTGCTGAACATTACAACAGCTTCCATTAGACACGTCGTCCAAAGCAGTTTGGAAAGCAGAGCGAGAGTGTTCAGTGCCCAATGTCCTTCAGAGATTCATTAATGGGCCTTGTTTCCTCTCTCTCTCGTTCTCTCGCTCTCTCTCTCTCTCACTCTCTCTCAGATTCAGATTCAGATAAGCTTTATAAGCATGAATGACAAGGCCACTGTTGCTAAAGCGAAGTGAGATAATGACAACAATAACAGTAAAAAACGTTTTTAAAAGTCATGGTGATTAGAGAAAGGGGAATATACATAAATATTACAAGCGATTTAAAAAAAAATCTCTCTCTCCTCTCCCTCTCGCTCTCCCTCTCTCTGGGTGTCTGAGTAATATGGAGAGCCTAAAGCACTTATGGTACTCCTCCCTCCCAGGTACCGACGTTCTCTCTCCTACCACCTCCACCTCCCACTGGACAAACATAGGTTGAGTCATAGTTTTCTCATTATTACAACTTACTTTTTCAATGTCATAATGTTGATTTAATAATAATAGTTAGTCAAAGGTTTGGTTTATTTTAAGTTGAACTGTTTTTTTTATTTATTTATTTAATTTTTTAGGGGGTAGATCAGCTTTAAAATTGCAGATAGATTGTAACTTCCATCAATGTAATTGTCTGCATCACTTCCAATCCACCATATATAGTTTTTGCAAATATATATATATACAGTACCAGTCAAAAGTTTGGACACACCTACTCAATCAAGGGTTTTCTTTATTTTTACTATTTTCTACATTGTAGAATAATAGTAAAGACATCAAAACGATGAAATAACACTTATGGAATCATGTAGTAACCAAAACAGGGTTAATCAAATCAAAATATATTTTATATTTGAGATTCTTCAAATAGCCACCCTTTGCCTTGATGACAGCTTTGCACACTCTTGGCATTCTTTTTTGTTTAATTCATGATTCCATATGTGTTATTTCATAGTTTTGATGTCTTCACTATTATTCTACAATGTAAAAAATAGCAAAAATAAAGAAAAACCCTTGAATGAGTAGGTGTGTCCAAACCTTTGACTGGTAGTGTATATATATACACATATACAGTGGGGGGGAAAAAGTATTTAGTCAGCCACCAATTGTGCAAGTTCTCCCACTTAAAAAGATGAGAGAGGCCTGTAATTTTCATCATAGGTACACGTCAACTATAACAGACAAAATTAGAAAAAAAATCCAGAAAATCACATTGTAGGATTTTTAATGAATTTATTTGCAAATTATGGTGGAAAATAAGTATTTGGTCAATAACAAAAGTTTCTCAATACTTTGTTATATACCCGTTGTTGGCAATGACACAGGTCAAACGTTTTCTGTAAGTCTTCACAAGGTTTTCACACACTGTTGCTGGTATTTTGGCCCATTCCTCCATGCAGATCTCCTCTAGAGCAGTGATGTTTTGGAGCTGTCGCTGGGCAACACGGACTTTCAACTCCCTCCAAAGATTTTCTATGGGGTTGAGATCTGGAGACTGGCTAGGCCACTCCAGGACCTTGAAATGCTTCTTACGAAGCCACTCCTTCGTTGCCCGGGCGGTGTGTTTGGGATCATTGTCATGCTGAAAGACCCAGCCACGTTTCATCTTCAATGCCCTTGCTGATGGAAGGAGGTTTTCACTCAAAATCTCACGATACATGGCCCCATTCATTCTTTCCTTTACACGGATCAGTCGTCCTGGTCCCTTTGCAGAAAAACAGCCCCAAAGCATGATGTTTCCACCCCCATGCTTCACAGTAGGTATGGTGTTCTTTGAATGCAACTCAGCATTCTTTGTCCTCCAAACACGACGAGTTGAGTTTTTACCAAAAAAGTTCTATTTTGGTTTCATCTGACCATATGACATTCTCCCAATCCTCTTCTGGATCATCCAAATGCACTCTAGCAAACTTCAGATGGGCCTGGACATGTACTGGCTTAAGCAGGGGGACACGTCTGGCACTGCAGGATTTGAGTCCCTGGCGGCGTAGTGTGTTACTGATGGTAGGCTTTGTTACTTTGGTCCCAGCTCTCTGCAGGTCATTCACTAGGTCCCCCCGTGTGGTTCTGGGATTTTTGCTCACCGTTCTTGTGATCATTTTGACCCCACGGGGTGAGATCTTGCGTGGAGCCCCAGATCGAGGGAGATTATCAGTGGTCTTGTATGTCTTCCATTTCCTAATAATTGCTCCCACAGTTGATTTCTTCAAACCAAGCTGCTTACCTATTGCAGATTCAGTCTTCCCAGCCTGGTGCAGGTCTACAATTTTGTTTCTGGTGTCCTTTGACAGCTCTTTGGTCTTGGTCATAGTGGAGTTTGGAGTGTGACTGTTTGAGGTTGTGGACAGGTGTCTTTTATACTGATAACAAGTTCAAACAGGTGCCATTAATACAGGTAACGAGTGGAGGACAGAGGAGCCTCTTAAAGAAGAAGTTACAGGTCTGTGAGAGCCAGAAATCTTGCTTGTTTGTAGGTGACCAAATACTTATTTTCCACCATAATTTGCAAATAAATTCATTAAAAATCCTACAATGTGATTTTCTGGATTTTGTTTTCTCAATTTGTCTGTCATAGTTGACGTGTACCTATGATGAAAATTACAGGCCTCTCTCATCTTTTTAAGTGGGAGAACTTGCACAATTGGTGGCTGACTAAATACTTTTTTCCCCCACTGTACGTACATATACATACATACATACATACACACACATATAAATACATACATATACACATACATACATACATACATACATACATACATACATACATACATACATACATACATACATACATACATACATTTACGTCATTTAGCAGACGCTCTTATCCAGAGCAATTTACAAATTGGTGCATTCAACTTATGATAGCCAGTGGGACAAGTAGAAGGATTACTTTTATACTATTCCAGTTATTCCTTAAAGAGGTAGGGTTTCAAGTGTCTCCGGAAGGTGGTCAGTGACTCCGCTGTCCTGGCGTCGTGGGGGAGCTTGTTCCACCATTGGGGTGCCAGAGCAGCGAATAGCTTTGACTGGGCTGAGCGGGAACTGTGCTTCCGTAGAGGTAGGGGGGCTAGCAGGCCAGAGGTGGAGTAATGTAGTGCCCTCGTTTTGGTGTAGGGTCTGATCAGAGCCTGAAGGTAAGGAGGTGCCGTTCCCCTCACAGCTCCGTAGGCAAGCACCATGGTCTTGTAGTAGATGCGAGCCTCAACTGGAAACCAGTGGAGTGTGCGGAGGAGCGGGGTGACATGAGAGAACTTGGGAAGGTTGAACACCAGACGGGCTGAAGCGTTCTGGATAAGTTGTAGGGGTTTAATGGCACAGGCAGGGAGCCCAGCCAACAGCGAGTTGCAGTAATCCAGACGGGAGATGACAAGTGCCTGGATTAGGACCTGTGCCGCTTTCTGTGTAAGGTAGGGTCGTACTCTGCGAATGTTGTAGAGCATGAACCTGCAGGATCGGGTCACCGCTTTGAAGTTAGCGGAGAACGACAGGGTGTTGTCCAGGGTCACACCAAGGTTCTTTGCACTCTGGGAGGAGGACACAATGGAGTTGTCAACCGTGATGGCGAGATCATGGAGCGGGCAGTCCTTCCCCGGGAGGAAGAGCAGCTCTGTCATGCCGAGGTTCAGCTTGAGGTGGTGATCCGTCATACACACTGATATGTCTGCCAGACATGCAGAGATGTGATTCGCCACCTGGTTATCAGAAGGGGGAAAGGAGAAAATGAATTGTGTGTCGTCTGCGTAGCAATGATAGGAGAGAACATGTGAGGATATGACAGAGCCAAGTGACTTGGTGTATAGAGAGAATAGGAGAGGGCCTAGAACTGAGCCCTAGGGGACACCAGTGGTGAGAGCACGTTCTCGCCACGCCACCTGGTAGGAGCGACCTGTCAGGTAGGACGCAATCCAAGAGTGAGCAGCGCCGGAGATGCCCAACTCGGAGAGGGTGGAGAGGAGGATCTGATGGTTCACAGTATCAAAGGCAGCAGATAGGTCTAGAAGGATAAGAGCAGAGGAGAGAGAGTTAGCTTTAGCAGTGCGGAGAGCCTCCGTGACACAGAGAAGAGCAGTCTCAGTTGAATCTGAGTCTTTAAACCTGACTGGTTTGGATCAAGAAGGTCATTCTGAGAGAGATAGCAGGAGAGTTGGCTAGAGACGGCACGCTCAAGAGTTTTGGAGAGAAAAGAAAGAAGGGATACAGGTCTGTAGATGTTGACATCAGATAGATCGAATGTAGGTTTTCTGAGGAGGGGTGCAACTCTCGCTCTCTTGAAGATGGAAGGGACATGGCCAGCGGTCAAGGATGAGTTGATGAGCGATGTGAGGTAAGGGAGAAGGTCTCCGGAAATGGTCTGGAGAAGAGAGGAGGGGATAGGGTCAAGCGGGCAGGTTGTTGGGCGGCCGGCCGTCACAAGTCGCAAGATTTCAACTGGAGAGAGAGGGGAGAAAGAAGTCAAAGCATAGGGTAGGGCAGTGTGAGCAGGACCAGCGTTGTCATTTGACTTAATAAATGAGGATCGGATGTCGTCAACTTTCTTTTGAAAATGGTTGACGAAGTCATCCACAGAGAGGGAGGAGGGAGGGGGAGGAGGAGGAGGATTCAGCAGGGAGGAGAAGGTGGCAAAGAGCTTCCTAGGGTTAGAGGCAGAGGCTTGAAATTTAGAGTGGTAGAAAGTGTCTTTAGCAGCAGAAACAGAGGAAGAGAATGTAGAGAGGAGGGAGTGTATACATATATATACACATATCCTTTTTAAAAATATATTTTCATTTATTACTTTCTAACCCTCCCACCCCTCCCCTAATTGGAGTAAACTAGTGAACAACAACGCTTAGGCCTCTACTTCCAGCTTATACATAGTATATACATTTTATGGACACAGTCAATTTTACAATAGTTCTATTTTGTTTGTTTTTACTCCTGAACTTCCTCTACCCTCAACCTCTCCGATCATTTTCATGATGTCCATCCGGTTTGCTTCTATATGCCATATCTTTCAAACTGTGCTCTTTCACAAAAGTTATTAACCTATAACCTATATACATATTATGGACACAGTATGTTTTACATTAGTTATCTTGTTCTTGTTAGTTGTTATTAGTCCCAACCTTCAGCACCATTCAACCCTTCACATCTTTCTCTTAACACCATCCATATTGGATTTCTATTTGCCATATATTTTTCAACTGTACTGTGATGTTTCACAAAAGTTCTGAACCTTTCTATTCTCTTTGTTTCTACAGATTGTAAATTGAAAATAATTTTTTTTGCTAAAAGTATTATTATATTATTGATTGACTGACTATGACTTTTCGGATCACCCCGTAGTGGTATCTGCAGGGTTACCCCAAGGTAAATACAGTTGAAGTCGGAAGTTTACATACACTTAGGTTGGAGTTAGAAACTCGTTTTTCAACCACTCCACAAATTTCTTTAAACAGCTTGGGAAATTCCAGAAAATGATGTCATGGCTTTAGAAGCTTCTGATAGGCTACTTGACATCATTTGAGTCAATTGGAGGTGTACCTGTAGATGTATTTCAAGGCCTACCTTCAAACTCAGTGCGTCTTTGCTTGACATCATGAGAAAATCAAAAGAAATCAGCCAAGACCTCAGAAAAAAAAATGGTAGACCTCCACAAGTCTGGTTCATCCTTGGGAGCAATTTCCAAACGCCTGAAGGTACCACGTTCATCTGTACAAACAATAGTACGCAATTATAAACACCATGGGACCACGCAGCCGTCATACCGCTCAGGAAGGAGACGCGTTCTGTCTCCTAGAGATGAACGGACTTTGGTGCGAAAAGTGCAAATCAATCCCAGAAGATGCTGGAGGAAACAGGTACAAAAGTATCTATATCCACAGTAAAACGAGTCCTATATCGACATAACCTGAAAGGCCGCTCAGCAAGGAAGAAGTCACTGCTCCAAAACCGCCATAAAAAAGCCAGACTACGGTTTGCAACTGCACATGGGGACAAAGATCGTACTTTTTGGAGAAATGTCCTCTGGTCTGATGAAACAAAAATAGAACTGTTTGGACATAATGACCATCGCTATGTTTGGAGAAAAAGGGGGTCGCTCGCAAGCCGAAGAACACCATCCCAATCGTGAAGCACGGGGGTGGCAGCATCATGCTGTGGGGGTGCTTTGCTGCAGGAGGGACTGGTGCACTTCACAAAACAGATGGCATCATGAGGAAGGAAGATTATGTGGATATATTGAAGCAACATCTCAAGTCAGGAAGTTAAAGCTTGGTCGCAAATGGGTCTTCCAAATGGACAATGACCCCAAGCATACTTCCAAAGTTGTGCCAAAATGGCTTAAGGACAACAAAGTCAAGGTATTGGAGTGGCCACCACAAAGCCCTGACCTCAATCCTATAGAAAATGTGTGGGCAGAACTGAAAAAGCGTGTGCGAGCAAGGAGGCCTACAAACCTGACTCAGTTACACCAGCTCTGTCAGGAGGAATGGGCCAAAATTCACCCAATTTATTGTGGGAAGCTTGTGGAAGGCTACCTGAAACATTTGACCCAAGTTAAACAATTGAAAGGCAATGCTACCAAATACAAACCGAGTGTATGTAAACTTCTGACCCACTGGGAATGTGATGAAAGAAATAAAAGCTGAAATAAATCATTCTCTCTACTATTATTCTGACATTTCACATTCTTAAAATAAAGTGGTGATCCTAACTGACCTAAGACAGGACATTTTTACTAGGATTAAATGTCAGGAATTGTGAAAAACTGAGTTTAAATGTATTTGGCTAAGGTGTATGTAATCTTCCGACTTCAACTGTATTGTAATTCTTCAGCCAATCCTGGTTCTGTGACCAAAAACAAGCTACAAATGGACAGTACCAAAACAAATTATCTAATGATTCTGTCTCTTCGCAGCTAAATCTGCAGAGCTGGGAAGATTGTATCCTCCATATAAATAACATTCTATTGGTTGCAAGAATTTTGTATAATAATTTAAATTGAACAATTCTACATTTTGAATCTGGTGTCCATTTGCGTATCAGTTCATAACCCATGTGCCATGGAATCGGTACATCAAAAATCTCTTCCCAACTATTTTGCAATCTATATGGGAGGGCTGTCAATCCTTTGGTCCTTAAATGAAACTGGTATACTTTTCTATATATCACAATTTTTTCTTTAACCAATTATGGTCTTTATGCAGGGTTGAACTGTTTGTTGTCTGTTGACAACTCAATAAAATATCAAATAAAATGGGATGTTGATCTGACATCTTTGCCCAGTGGGGTCCTGTTATTGATGCCAGAGCCCCATGATCTCTGCTTCAGACAATAGATTGGATGAACAAACAAATTAAACCTCCATGGAAAACAGTTTACTGTGTGGATGGACAGAATGGAATACCTATAAATCACCTGGGAGCAGGTCTGTGTCTGTGCCTTCATAAGCACTAATTGAAAGGAAGAGCCTACGGAGAGGCATAATGGAGCCGAACAGAAGAGGGTTATCCAAGGACGTCTAGACAGGGGGAGAGCAAAGCATGGAACGTTTTGCTTAAATACAGTGGCCATGCCCCAGACTGATTGCTTTATCCCTCACTGATGGCCAGAAGTGTTCTATGGTGTAGTTTGATTTTGTGAACTTTCACATTTAAAGATAAATGAAGAGCACCAATCAAAGTGCAGTAGCTTAGGGTTGGAGTAGAAAAAGGACGGTAGCTCTCCAGGAACAGGGTTGGAGAGCATTACTCTAGTCTCCCGAGTGGCGCAGTGGTCTAAGGCACTGCATCGTAGTGCTAGCTGTGCCACTAGAGATCCTGGTTCGAATCCAGGCTCTGTCGCAGCAGGCCGCGACCGGGAGACTCATGGGCAGCGCACAATTGGCCCAGCGTCTTCCAGGGTAGGGGAGGGAATGGCCGGCAGGGATGTAGCTCAGTTGATAGAGCATGGCGTTTGCAACGCCAGGGTTGTGGGTTCGATTCCCACAGGGGGTATGAAAAAATATATAATGTATGCACTAACTGTAAGTCGCTCTGGATAAGAGCGTCTGCTAAATTACTAAAATGTAAATGTAAAATGACTATCAGTAACATTTCAACTAACCCTAACCCTTATTCTAAACCTAACTATAACCTTAGCAAGCAGTTGCTTATCAACAGATCGTTTGTTGATAGTATGACCATCTGTAGAGCATCTACAGATGGAAAATCCAAACAATCCAAATAAAGTGTGACCTATTTTTGATAGTCCTGATGGTCAATGACAGTTTTAGTACGGTATTATACTTGATATTCTATCACAAACTGTTAATGATTTCATGTAACTCAGGTGCTTTTTGAGCCCCAGAAGCACACATACATCCCATACATTCCTAAAGACGTCTTTGCTATACAACCGTCTCAGAACCAGCCTGCTGGACCCATTAAAGATATCATTTTCCAACAGTACAGACAAACTGACTGCTACACAAAAGGTTCATGATTTGCGAGTGAAAGCTGCCAATAGAAGCCTATTGAACTGCACTTTTCACTGCACAGGTCAGCAGTATAATGAAGTTCCCGAACCTTTTTTTTTCATTTCACCTTTATTTAACCAGGTAAGCCAGTTGAGAACAAGTTCTCATTTACAACTGCGACCTGGCCAAGATAAAGCAAAGCAGTGCAATAAAAACAACAACACAGAGTTACATATGGGGTAAACAAAACATAAAGTCAAAAATACAACAGAAAATATACATACAGTGTGTGCGAATGTAGTAAGTTATGGAGGTAAGGCAATAAATAAATAGGCCATAGTGCAAAAATAGTTACAATTTCGTAATGAACACTGGAATGATAGATGTGCAAAAGATGATGTGCAAATAGAGATACTGGGGTGCAAATTAGCCAAATAAATAACAATAAGGGGATGAGGTAGTTGGGTGGGCTAATTTCAGAATGGCTGTGTACAGGTGCAGTGATCGGTAAGCTGCTCTGACAACTGACGCTTAAAGTTAGTGAGGGAGATAAGAGTCTCCAGCTTCAGAAATGTTTGCAGTTCGTTCCAGTCATTGACATGCAGAGAACTGGAAGGAATGGCGGCCAAAGGAGGTGTTGGCTTTGGGGATGACCAGTGAGATATACCTGCTGGAGTGCAGACTACGGGTGGGTGTTGCTATGGTGACCAGTGAGCTAAGATAAGACGGGGATTTGCCTAGCAGTGATTTATAGATGACCTGGAGCCAGTGGGTTTGGCGATGAATATGTAGTGAGGGCCAGCCAACAAGAGCGTACAGGTCACAATGGTGGGTGGTATATGGGGCTTTAGTGACAAAACGGATGGCACTGTGATAGACTACATCCAATTTGCTGAGTAGAGTGTTGGAGGCTATTTTGTAAATTACATCGCCGAAGTCAAGGATCGGTAGGATAGTCAGTTTTACGAGGGCATGTTTGGCAGCATGAGTGAAGGAGGATTTGTTGCGAAATAGGAAGCCGATTCTAGATCTAACTTTTGATTGGAGATGCTTAATGTGTTATGTGGGCAGCTTGTCTCTCCCTTTTCTGTTTCCCTTCCTCCTTGTTTTGTCCCCTCTTTGTCTGTTGTATCTGTATTGTGTGTTTGTCCCCATTATGTTGGTGCGTCTGCCGGTGTGTGTCTGGAGTGGATCGGGGGGTGTGCTCAGGATCTGCCTCTCCTGTGCAGCTGCGGGTTGTTTCCAGTGATTCCTGCCTACGCAGCTGCATCCTATTCTCTCATCAACCTGCACTACTAATTCCTGGGCATGGCTCTCCACCGGCGCCAGATCGTTGTTCTTACTAGAGCGGTAACTTGGCTCACCAGTAGAGTTAAATTGTCTTTGTCTTCAGCCTGGCTCTTTACTCTCCTTAACCTGTCGTTTGTTTTGTCTTCAGTTCAGACATACCTGCCTTCCTGCCTGCCTGCCTGCCTGCCTGCCTGCCTCAGCCTCTCCTTCCTCCGGAGCCGACTAGCCCACTCTGTTCCTTTTCTTCAGTTGTTTTTGGACTAAGACAAATTGAACTTTTATTAAAATAATTTTTGTTTCTTCCACTCCCTTAGTCGTGTGTTGTTTCTCTGAGTGCTGGGTTTAACCATAGCCTAACATAATGTGAGTCTGGAAGCAGAGTTTACAGTCTAACCAGACACCTAGGTATTTGTAGTTGTCCACATACTCTAGGTCATACCCGCCGAGAGTAGTGATTTTAGTTTTACTAGTATTTAAGAGCAGTTGGTCGGTGATCTGTTTGTTAACTTGGCTTTCAAATACTTTCGAAAGGCAGGGCAGGATGGATATAGGTCTGTAACAGTTTGGATCTAGAGTGTCACCCCCTTTGAAGACGGGGATGACTGCGGCAGCTTTCCAATCTCTGGGGATCTCAGACGTTATGAAAGAGAGGTTGAAACAGGCAAGTAATAGGGGTTGCGACAATTTCGGCGGCTAATTTTAGAAAGAAAGGGTCCAGATTGTCTAGCCCAGCTGATTTGTAGGGGTCCAGATTTTTCAGCTCTTTCAGAACATCAGCTGTCTGAATTTGTGGTGGTGACAGTGTTTCCTAGCCTCAGTGCAGTGGGCAGTTGGGAAGAGGTGCTCTTATTTTCCATGGACTTTACAGTGTCCCAAAACGTTTTGGAGTTAGTGCTACAGGACGCAAATTTCTGTTGGAAAAAGCTAGCCTTTGCTTTCCTAACTGATTGTGCGTATTGGTTCCTGACTTCCCTGAAAAGTTGCATATCGCAGGGGCTGTTCGATGCTAATGCAGTACGCCACAGGATGTTTTTGTGCTGGTCAAGGGCAGTCAAGTTTGAGGAGAACCTGTTCTTAGTTCTGCATTTTTTGAATGGGGCATGCTTATTTAAGATTGAGAGGAAAGCACTTTTAAAGAACAACCAGGCATCCTCTACCGAAGGAATGAGGTCAATATCCATCCAGGATACCCGGGCCAGGTCAATTAGAAAGGCCTGCTCGCTAAATTGTTTTAGGGAGCGTTTGACAGTGATGAGGGGTGGTTGTTTGACCGTGGACCCATTACGGACGCAGGCAATAAGGCAGTGATCGCTGAGATCCTGGTTGAATACAGCGGAGGTGTATTTAGAGGGTAGATTTGTCAGGATGATATCTATGAGGGTGCCCATGTTTACAGATTTAGGGTTGTACCTGGTAGGTTCGTTGATAATTTGTGTGAGATTGAGGGCATCTAGTTTAGATTGTAGGTTGGCCGGGGTGTTAAGCATATCCCAGTTTAGGTCACCAAGCAGTACGAACTCTGAGGATAGATGGGGGGCAATCAGTTCACATATGGTGTCCAGGGCACAGCTCGGGGCTGAGGGGGGTCTGTAGCAAGCGGCAACAATGAGAGACTTATTTCTGGAAAGGTGGATTTTTAGAAGTAGAAGCTCAAACTGTTTGGGCACAGACCTGGATAGTACGATAGAGCTCTGCAGGCTATCTCTACAGTAGATTGCAACCCCACCCCCTTTGGCAGTTCTATCGAGACGGAAAATGTTGTAGTTGGGGATGGACATTTCTGAATTTTTGGTGGCCTTCCTAAGCCAGGATTCAGACACTGTTAGAACATCAGGGTTGGCGGAGTGTGCTAACGCAGTGAATAACTCAAATTTAGGGAGGAGGCTTTGGATGTTAACGTGCAAGAAACCAAGGCTTTTACGGTTACAGAAGTCAACAAATGATAACGCCTGGGAAGTAGGAGTGATACTGGGGGCTACAGGGCCTGGGTTAACCTCTACATCACCAGAGGAACAGAGGAGGAGTAGAATAAGGATATGGCTAAAGTTTTTAAGTACTGGTCTTCTAGTGTGTTGGGTACAGAGAAAAAAAGGGGCAGATTTCCGGGCGTTGTAAAATAGATTCAGGGCATTATGTACAGACAAGGATATGGAAGGATATGAGTACAGTGGAGGTAAACCTAAGCGTTGGGTAACGATGAAAGAGATAGCATCACTGGAGGCACCGATTGAGTCGGTCTCCGCGTGTATGGGGGGTGGGACAAAGGAGCTATCTAAGGCAGGTTGAGCTGGGCTGGTGGATCTACAGTGAAATAGTACAATAAGAAATAACCGAAACAGAAATAAGCAAGGCATATTGACATGGGAGAGAGGCATAAAGCAATCACAGGTGTTATTCGAGAGAGCTAAGACAACAGCTGATAATTGCGACAAAGTTTGGGCTGAGGCTAAACATAAACAGGATGCGGTACCGTATAAAGGAACAGTCCAGCAGACATCAGCTGTATAGCTGAGTTATCATAAGGTCCGGTGAACAGCAATAGGAGAGTTCGGAGGTAGTTCGGGGGCTGCTACGCACTGGCGAGCAAGAGGCCACGGCTTGCGAGTGCTAGCGGGCCGGGGCTAGCAGATGGTTCTTCGTGGTCGACGTCGTAACGGGAAGCCTGTTGAAACCACATCAGACGATTTCGTCGGCAGACCAGTCGTGTTGGATCGGCGGGGCTCCGTGTCAACACTAGGAGGTCCCGTCCGGTTGACAGAGAGGTAGATAGCCAGGAGATGGGCCTGGCTCGAGGCTAGCTCAGGGCTGATTAGCCAACAACTACATCCATTTGGTTGCAGCTAACTAGTTGCGATGATCCGGAATTAAAGGTCCAGTGATTCAGTGATTCCGGCAGAAAAACCGATATGTTCTGTGTCGATAACGCGCTGTGCAGACAGTGCAGACTGGCCGATAATAGTCCAGGCTAGAGCTGGCTGGTAGGTAGTGCAGGCCACAGACAATGGTGAAAAACCGCTAACGGTGGCTAATAGCAAGTAGCTAGTTAGACAGAGAGGTAGATAGCCGGGATATGGGCCTGGCTCGAGGCTAGCTCAAGGCTAACTGGTGCTTGCTTCGGGGGCAGCGGTGATTAGCCAGCAGCAACATCCATCCGGTTGCGGCTAGTTAGTTGCGATCCGGTGTTAATGTCCAGTGATTCAGTTATTCCGGCAGAAAATCCGATGTTCTGGGTGAAAACCACTAACGGTGGCTAATATCAAGTAGCTAGTTAGCTGGCTAGCTAGTTTCAACTGGAGATTCTAGATAAAAGGTAAGTCAATAATAGAATCCGTTCCACATTGAGTGAGGCGGGTTGCAGGAAAGTATATTTTGTAGAAGGATGAAAAGTGTGATAGGGAAATATGTACGAAGAATACACAAAAAAAACAGGCTATTTACACGGACACACAACAAAGAACACGACCGCACTGCTACGCCATCTTGGACCATCAGCACATAATATAAATGTTAAATTATCCTCTGACCGTGAACACCCTGATTCAACCTCCACCCTCTCTACAGGAACTTCTGCCTGGCATGGTGGGATGGAGATTGGCCTGAGACAGAGAGGTACAGTGTATTCGGAAAGTATTTAGACCCCTTGACTTTTCCCACATTTTGTTACGTTACAGCCTTATTCTAAAATTGATACAATTGTTTTTTTCCCCTCATCAGTCTACACAAATACCCCATAATGACAAAGCAAAAACAGGTTTTTAGAAATGTTTGCAAATTTATAAAAATTTAAAACTGAAATACCTTATTTACATACTGTAAGTATTCAGACCAGTTGCTATGAGATTCGAAATTGAGCTCAGGTGCATCCTGTTTCCATTGATCACCCTTGAGATGTTTCTACAGCTTGATTGGAGTCCACCTATTGTAAATTCAAATGATTGGACATGATTTGGAAAGGCACAGACTGGGGCGAAGGTTCACCTTACAACAGGACAACGACCCTAAGCACACAGTCAAGACAAAGCAGGGCTTCGGGTCAAGTCTCTGAATGTCCTTGAGTGGCCCAGCCAGAGCCCAGACTTGAACCCGATCGAACATCTCTGGAGAGACCTAAAAATAGCTGAGCAGCAACGTTTCCCATCCAACCTGACAGAGCTTGAGAGGATCTGCAGAGAAGAATGAGAGAAACTCCCCAAATACAGGTGTGCCAAGCTTATAGTGTCATACCCAAGAAGACTCAAGGCTGTAATCGCTGCCAAAGGTGCTTCAACAAAGTACTGAGTAAAGGGTCTGAATACTTATGTAAATGTAATATTTCAGTTCTTTTTTTATAAATTAGCAAAAATGTATAAAAAACTGTTTTTGCTTTGTCATTATGGGGTATTGTGTGCACTCACTAACTGTAAGTCGCTCTGGATAAGAGCGTCTGCTAAATGACTCAAATGTAAAATCTAGATAGATTAGCATTTTCTTTTTTTTATCCATTTTAGAATGGAAAAAGTCAAGGGGTCTTCATGCTTTCCAAATGCACTGTATACTGCTGAACCCACTACTACATTTCTCCCTCAGCTCAATTACACATTCCCTGGTTAAAGATACGGTCGACACCTCTCTTTAAATATGCCCAGACGTGGCCAGCATACTCTCACCTATAGAGATTTACATTTTATATTTGTCATAATATTTTCAATTCATTTCTCTGGTGTGATGTGATGTGGCATTTTGGATGATTGACAATGTGCACTGGTGGTTGAAGTTGAGTGGAGGGAGTTTAAAGATATTGCAGCAAGAAGACATTCTGAGATGCGTAAAAATGAAATCCCACACACCGATTTGCATAAGAGGTGCAGACAAAAACACACATGCATCTACACTCACGAAAGCATACACACGCAAAACTATTATTTGTTAATATCAGAGCATGGATGCACCCAACCTAACATTTTTGTTTCAACATTTGAAAATTGTTGAGTGCATCTATGTAATCATTTGGAGTATCATCAAATTACCTAAATATATTCCCAGTAATCCATGAGTCGGAAATGACCAAATATTCTCCAGTCCAGATGGGCATGGGTAAATAAAGCGCTTTGTGGAATTGCACAGAACAGAAGCCCTGCGTGGCAGGAAATGGGCTCTGGCAGGGTGATGGAAGGCTGCTCTCTGATGAGTAATAAGCTCTGGTTTGGTGATTTACCAGACTGAAGAGAGATGATTGGCTCTGGGACTGACAATACTGTGCTTGACTAACCATTACTGATTAGCTGAATGTGAGTGTGTTTCTCTGCTGCTGAAAGGACATTAGCTAAACCCACTGAGCCCCACCTCTTGGCATGGGCAGCCAAGCCAGCACTGATGGTGTTGACTGTCACAGTGTCGATAGGCTGGACACCTCAGCTTTATTGCAATCCAACATAGTGAAAGACTGGATGCTCCAGTTTCACCAGACAGTGGGGTTGGAGCTGGGGAACTCGGCTGATACGGTAGGTATTTTCATAAAATTATGAATCATTCTTTCAGCGTGTGTTCTCTTGGCCTAATGAGGGGATAAATGCATAATAATTCCCATCAGTCCTTGCTCAGCACCCACCAGACACATCTATTTCTCCCATCCATTCATTATGTACCCTAGTTTCTGCCAGCTCCTCCCCAGTTTACAGTCCCAGCTGATCACTATCAGGAAATAAATGAGAGAGAAAATAAAGTGAAGCAGATCATCAAAGTTCTGTGTGTGTAATGTCTACTTTCTTCTGACGAGCAAAGCTCTATAAAACAAATCTGTTGAGGTGTTTGGATTCAAAACTGGCACACTCCAATCAAATGAAATGGAAAAATCGAAATCCCATTACATTAAATGGATCCTTCATTTCTAACTGCCTGTTTCAGACATTGGAATTACTTCAGAGGGACTTGTGAATGGTGGCATTGGATAATGTCCTGCACTGGAGCAAAGGCCAGCTCAAAGTTCAGACTTCTAGAAGTGGTGTTAGGGTTTGACCTGTTAGGTTGTTATCAGTTCTTACTCTGTCACATGCTCCCATTATGCTCCCATGATGCTCCCTGTCCAGCACCCCACCCTGAGCTTCTGTGCTCCAGACTGGACCTGAGGTCTCCCCTTGCTCTCAGAGCCCTAACAGAGCCATCATTACCCAGCCTGAGGGAGGGAGTTAGGGGGAACGTTAGCCAGTAGAGGTCCATGGAGGGCTTCCC